>NC_058132.1:615411293-615453789 GCF_016433145.1 Gracilinanus agilis | reverse complement strand
AGAGAGAGAGAGAGAGAGAGAGAGAGAGAGAGAGAGAGAGAGGAGAGAGAGAGAGAGGAGAGAGAGAGAGAGAGAGAGAGAGGAGAGAACAGACCCACGTCTCCCTCCTTGCCTGCCCACAGCAGCCAGTTCCTAGGGAGAGAGGCACTCACCTTGCCATACCACAGGTAGCAACAAGATTGTGTCTTAAGGATGAAGACATCATTGGAGTTGAGGGAGCTGGCCCGGGCAGGTACCTCAAAGGCTTTAGTGTTCTTGTCATTTGTTCCTTGAACTTGGAACAACCTGGTAGAAGGCACAGGCTCGGTGTTTCCTGTCCGGGAGGTGCCCCCCTGCGAGGGAGGAGAAGAGAGAGGGAACGATAGCACCCACAGGTGCCCAAGCCCACGCTGGCTGCTGGATGGTTTCTTCTCCCTTACTTCCTATTGCAGAGATGTCATCCAAGTCGGGTGGGGAAGGGGCTGCAGTCTTGTTCTTTGCCAGGCCTAGGAGGGGAAACCTAAACTATTCACCTCTGCACCCATGCCCAGACCTCTGCAGTGAGGAGCTCAACCTGTACTGAAGCTGCCCATCCCCTCCATCAGGGATTATTGATTATGTGCACAAGGAAAGAAAAAGGATTGACTCTCAAAGGCACGTTAATGGAAACATTTGTATAACTGTTGCCTGGAAATAAAAGTTGGGGGCAGCTGGGCAGGTGGCTCAGTGGATTGAGAGCCAGACCCAGAGATGGGAGGTCCTGGGTTCAAATGTGGTTTCAGACACTTCCTAGCTGTGTGACCCTGGGCAAGTCACTCAACCCCCATTGCCTAGCCCTGTAACAAATAAAATTAATATAGAAGGATATATGTAAAAAGATATTAGGGTTTAAAAAAAGACTTGGTATATGCAAGGCCCAGTGCCAGGTGCTGGGGATGGCAAGATTAAATAGCCCCAGCCTTCAAGAAGCTGGCATTTTAGCCCTTCCCCTTCCAGAATCTCCCTGTCTCTTGGGTAGCTGTCCTTCCCATCAGTCATCGCCCTCTGACAGAGGTGCTGAGCGCATTCTCCTTCACCTGGTAGACCACCATGCGTCCTTTGAAGATGGCCATGAAATGAGGGGGTTCCTTGCCCATGGGCACCCGAATCTGGACAGGCTCATCATTGTACTTCTGGTCCAAGGCGACTGCCTGATAGGCTGAGGCTGCAATCTCATCCTGAGAGGCAGAGCGGCCCTGCAGGATTTAGGGGAGGAGGTGGATGGAGAGAAAAGTGGCAAGATAGCTCCCCTGACCCACCCACCCTGAAGCCCCTCCCAGAGGAGAAAACCAATGGAAATCAAATTTCTTCCCAGATTTCCATGCTCCCTCTTCCCATTTCACCTAATTTAAAACATAGACAAGGCAGAGGAAGATAAAGGAAGAAGAGGGTTTAGGGGGCATCTAGGTGACTTTCGAGTCAGACCTTGAAATTCAAATCTGGCCTCAGACATTTTCTAGCTGTGTGACCCTGGGCAAGTCACTTTACTCCCATTGCCTAGCCCTCACTGTCCTTCTGCTTTAAAACCAATTGATTCTAAGATGGAAGGTAAGGATTTAAAAAAAAAAGAGAGAGAGAAGAGGGCTTAGATGAGGAAGGGGAGGAAGGAACAGGTACAGGGAGAACAAGAAGAATTAATTAATCAGCAAACATTATTATTTATTAAGTACAGGCTATATGCTAGGCATAAAATGGTTTGGGGCAAGATAGATAAAATAAGGCAAGAGGTAGGGAGCAGAGAGCAGGAACTGAAGAGGAAGAGAGCCAGGGGTTTGAGAAGATTCTGACCTGCCATATGTAGATTAGGTAGTTCTTCTTCTCATTGATTAGGTAGGTGTAGAGCACCAGGTAACAATCCCCACCATAAAAGTGTCCCAGCCACCGGGATTCCACGGGCACCAGCTCCAGGTTCTCAATCCTCCACACCTATAAGGATAGTGTTGGGGGAGTCTCTGCTCAAGAGTGATGCTTCCAGAGGAGACGAATGATAGCCAAGGGGTCATAGGCACAAACTCTGCCTTCCCCCACCCACGAGGAGGACATTCTCTCCCCTCCCTATAGCCCAATCGAAGCATCCCCTTTCCTGTACCTGAACCTCCCCGCTGCCATCATCCACCATATTCTGCTTTGCAGCCATCTCAGGCTTGACATGCAAGGATTCTGCGTCAAACTTCACCTGTTCCACTTTGGCTAGGGTGCAAGAGAGAAAGAAAGAAAGAGACTTAGAGAGAGAGCCAACCCTTTCTGCAAAGTCTCCCCGATTCCTCAGCTATCTCCCTGCCCTCTGAGGTCCTCTTGCTCCCAGAATCCATACCACACTTTAAGTTTAATGAAGTTCTGCTTTTTTTTTTGTCTTCTGTACGAGTTAGTTTTGAATCTTGGACCCTTCCAAGGACTTCTGGGCCAAGCCTCATATCTTTTATTTTGTTTCCTATTGGCAGCAAGGTTCACTAGAAGGAGCATTAGCACAAGAGTCAAAAGATCTGAGTTCAAATGCTATCCTTGATGTTTATTGTATATGTGACCTTGAATGCATCATTTAACCTCTTTGGTCCTCAGTTTCCTCATCTGTAAAATGAGGACTTGGGCTCAGGTCCCTCCTATGCAAAATGAAGGTGCTGGACTAGATGGTCCCTTCTAGCTTTAATATTCTGTGGTTCTCTAATTCTATGAGAATAGGGCAGAGGCATGTGGGAAAGAAAGTTGGATGGGCAAAGCCCAAGACAGCTCTTATATCCCAGCTCTGGTAGCCAGAGCACCTTTCCCAGGATGTTACTGGCCCCTCACCCACAGAGCCCACACTGTGGGTTTTGCCAAGGCCGGAGGTCCGGTTGGGTATTATCCACTTCTGGAAAAGCTGTTGGAAGACAGCTGACTCGGCACCATCGTTCTGTATCTCCACCTGGGTGCTAGGTGGGTATTTTTTGGCCTTGATGAAATCCTACAGAGAGATATGGTTATGGAGAAGGAGAATATGTCAGAGGAGGAAGCATTGCTCCCCAAGATTAGATCTTCACCCAACCCAACCTTGATCCTAACCTCAAACCTAACTTTGACCCTAACCTTCAAAATCTTCTCTCTCCTAAGAAGAGTTGAGATCAGGAACTGGCTTCCTTCTCTTTCCCTCCCTTCTCTGTGGTCCTCTTAGGCTTTTGTTTTAATCAATCAATCAAATGTTACTAAGGTAGCATTTGTTCTAGGTGCTGGAGAAACAAAGAGAAAAATGATACAGCTCCTACCCTGAAAGGGCTTACATTTCTGTCCATGAAGACGAAAGATAAAAATATATGTATATTGAAAAAAAATTGGAAGGGGGAAGATCCAAAAAGCCTCTTGTGGGAAATAGTCCTTGAGTTGAGCTTTGAAGAAGCTAGAGATCATCTTAAGATGAGATAATCTGTAGGGAGTGCATTCCAGGTAGGGCATCAATGAAGGAGATGGTTGATGGAATGTGTGAGCAACAGACTGACTGAACCTTGGAGTGTTTCAAGAGGAGAAATAAGCCTGAAAAGGTAGGAGGTGGGAGCCAGGTTGTCTCAAGACTTCCTTCATTCATAGAGTTTTCAAGAACCTGCCTAGCCACCTTTGGGGGAATATGATAGAGAAGATTCCTCTACAAGTATGGGTTGGAATAATTGATTTCTAAAGTGTCCTCCAACACTGAGAGTCTATGAGGAGCTCTATAAATCCCAAGATGGCCTTAGAAATGACCAATCTTGATAAAAAAAAAAAAGGGGGAAGAGGACCCACTTGCACAAAAATACTTATGGCAGCTCTTTTTGTAGTGGCAAGGAATTGGAAACTGAGGTGATGTCCATCAATTGGAGAATGGCTGAACCAATTGTGGTACACATTGGTGATGGATTACTATTGTACTATAAGAAATGATAAGCAAGATGATTTCAGAAAAGTCCATAAAGCTCTGCAAGAACTGATGCAGAGTGAAATAAGCAGAACTGGGAGGACATTATGCCCAATAACAGCAATATTGTACAATGATTATCTGTGAAAACTTGGCTGCTCTTAGCAATACAGTGATCTGGGACTATCTGGAAAGACTTATGACAGGAAATGCTTATCCACCTCCAGAGAAAGAACTGTTGAGTCGTCTTTCACATCAGTGTATTTATGGTTTCATTTTGGGATTTGGGCTATGTATGACTTTACTCTTATAATAATGACCAATATGGAAGTGTGTTTTGCATGACAATAAAAATAAAATAAAATAAAAGAAATGACTGATTTTTACAATCCTTGGGATCCAGAGCTCCTTTTGATTGTTCCAGAATATTTGCCCAAAGTTGGAAGCCTGTGATATGTAATGGAGCCTAGCTTTCCCATAGCTTTCAATTGTCTAGATTTTTTCCTTTTCCCCTTTGTCTTTTCCTCCTCCCCTTTCTTTTTCTCCACTTCTCTCTTATTTGCCTCCTGCTTATTCTCCATTTCTTTCTGTCCCCTTTCTTCTCCCCCAAACCATTTCACTTTGCTCCAGAATTCCTTGCCCCAGCTCCTTACAAGAGCTTGATTCATGGCTCCTTTCCTCTCTGCAGAATTTGCATTCTTCCCCTTCCACACATAGATCTTCAGACCTCCCTGGTCTAGAATATAGCAGTCCTGGGAGAGGAAAGAGAGAGGAAGGAGGGAGAAACAAGGAATAGAAAAAGAATTCCAAGTGAAGTTCTCACGGCCTTGATGTTCATGCAAGGGACTTCATGGGCACAATGCAAGATACACAAGGAGTTACTGGTCTTCCTTTCTCTAGGGTAGTGAGGGTGAACTTTTTAGAGACCGAGTGCCCAAACTGCAACCCTCACACTGCATGTGAGCCCCCCCCCATACCCCAGATTGGGGAGGGAGGAAGTGCTCCCATTGGGCCCCTGGGCAGAGGTGGGGGAATAATGTGAGAAATGTCCTCAGGCATGCATGGAAAGGGGGAAGAGAGCAGCCCCCTCTGGCATGCATGACATAGCTTCACCAACACAGCTCTAGGGCATCATCCCCAACTCAAGAATGTGGAAACCTCCCTTTCCCAGGAAGATAAAGTTAGAGGTTGGGGTCCAGCCTTGGAAGGGAAAGGAAAAAGAATAGGAGAGCCAGGGAGGAGCCAACAGGGGCTTAGTAGATTGGAAGGGACCTGGGCACTGGCAGAATCAAAGGGTCCTCTCTACTCTCTTGTCACCTCCCTGAGCCCTTCTTACCTCGTGGTTCAGTAGATCCTGAGTGAGAGGACGAGTGGCCACCTCTCTTACCACCAGTTTGCCCTCTGCGTCAGAAACACTGAAGGGGATGAAGGAGGAAGAAGGAATTGAATAAGAAATTGGCATGGGAAGTCAGATGGGAACTGGTCAACCTCCCACTCTGGTCCCAGAATCCCATCTCGTACCATCTCTTCCCAGGACAGTTGCCTGCCTGCCCACACTATGAAGCGCCTTTCTTTCCTTTGGGAGTCAGGAAGATATGGAAATCCTGAAGACTTTTCAGAGGAATTCTGAATATAGGTGCTTCTGAAGAGAGGACACACTTCTAAAGGGAAATCTCTTTGAAAGAGTTTGTTCAAGGTGATTGAACCAAAAGTGATGTGTTCAAGGTTGCACAGGAAGGATTCGAACTGGGGGTTGGCTAACCAAATTGTGGTACATAAATGCTTCGGAGTGTTACTGCCCTGAAAGAAGCAATGAATATGAAAAATACAGAGAGATCTGGGGAGATAGATAAACTGATACAAAGTCAGCAGAACCAGGAAAAACATAGAGTGACTTCTTGTTGGTCAGTCATTTCAGACTCTTCATGACTCCATTTGGGGTTTTCTTGGTAAAGATATTGAAGTGGTTTGCCATTTCTTTCTCCAGCTCATTTTACAGATGAGCAAACTGAGGCAAGGGGGTGGGTTAAAGGACTAGCCCAGGGTAACACTTAATTGTCTAGGATCAGATGTGAACTCAGGTCTACTTGACTCCAGCCCAGCACTCTATCTTACAATGATTACAACAACATAAATGGAAAGAACAGCAATAAAAGAATGGAATCAGTGCTGTGAAATGATAACTATCACGTTTATCCCCAAAGAAGAGATGCAAAGGAGCAAAAAGAAGGGATTGTGGATGGGTGTGGAACAGTGTATACAATGTCAGACTTCTTTGACGTACTTGTTGATGCTGTAAGCTGTTTTCTCTCCCTCTTTTTTTTATTCTTTGTTATAAGCAAAGGACAGGAGGAACAGACACATTGTAAGATATATGTAATACAAGAACAAGAGCTCGACAAAAGCTTAAAAAAACAAAACTAAACTAAATGAGGAGCCCAGGATTGGACTGATGACTGTGTCTTCTTTCTTCTTGTCGCTCCACCAGGTTGGCCTCATGGTGAGGCCAGAATCAGATGTTTGATGGGATGGGAACAGGGTTAAACTAAGCCATAATTAATCCTATCCTGACATATCTGGCTAGATTAAAAGCATTATAGGGGCAGCTACATACATAGCATAATGGATAGAACACCAGGCCTGGGTTCAAATCTGACCTCAGACACTTCCTAGCAGTATGACCCTGGGCAAGTCACTTAACCCCAATTCTCTACCCCTTACTACTCTTCTGATTTACAATTATAGTAGGACAGAAGGTGAGGGTGTAAAAAGAAATAAATAAAAGCGCTAGAGCCTCTTGGCTGGACAGCACCTTAGAGATCATCTCTCATGACTGTCTCATTTTACAGATAAAGCAACAGACCTATAGAGATGAAGATGACTTGTCTGAGGTCACACATCTAAATAGTGAAGCTACAATTCAAACCCAGGTCTTGTTTTTTCCAATACAGAAAATTGTACCATAAGAGAAGACTCCTGTGTTCCATAACTGGACAGCTTTGTGCTCTTCTAGATTTATTTAATTTTATCCCATTTGCCCTTAAAAACTGACAAAGGTCTTTTGAAACATCTGACCTTGGTATTGGCATGACAAAGGAAGGAAAGAAGGAAACAAGCATTTATTTACCTGTCAGGCACTGTGCCAAATGCTTTGCAAATATCTCAGCTGCTTTTCAGGACAACCTTGGAATGTAAGTGCTATTATCCCCATTTTACAGTTGAGGAAAATGAGGCTGACAAAGGTTAAGAGATTTGCCCAGGGTCATACATTTAGTAAGTATCTGAGGTTGGATTTGAACTTAGGTCCTCCTAACTCCAGGACCAGCACTCTGTCTACTTGTACTACCTGGCAACCAAGATGGAAAGAAGAGAGTGCACACCCTAAAACTAGAGTGACTGCAGTAGAGAAGTACAGAACGAGCCTCAGTACAGTACTCCTGGGTAGCAGGTAGTAAAATTTAGGAAGAAAAGAAATCCTTTGTTTCTGGCTTTTTTTTTCTGTTTTCTTTTTTCCAGCCCTTATCTTCTATCTTAGAATCAATTCTAAAACAAATGAACAAGGGCTAGGCAATCGGGGTTAAGTGACTTGCCCAGGGTCACAGAGTAAGAAAGTGTCTGAGGCCAGATTTGAACCCAGATCATCCTGACTCCAGGCCCAGTACTGTATCCAGTTTCCTTGGCTGGGACTTTGGCATTCCCAATCCCCTTGAGTTCTGCACACTTGATGAGGCCTCTCTTTGACCCTTCTTCCCCTATCCCACCCCTACCCCCCCTTGCCTTACACACACAGACAGACGCTTACTGGTAAAGTTTCAAGGCAGCCTTGAGAGCAGGTTCTACCACATTGTCAGGGATGGCTGCCTTCAGTTCTCTTCTCTGGCCAAGTATATACTTCATCACTTCCATTAACTCAGGTGAGTCGGCTTCCCGATCGCCATCCACCACTCCAACATATGCCCGGCCACCCCGTTCCTGGTCCCGGATCTCCTTCGCCAGGTTCACACCCTGCAAGGCAATGGGAAGAGGGAGGATGCCTAGAGACTACTCTGATCCCTAACTTCAAGACAGTGATAGAGGGGGCTTCCCAGAAGGCAATGGGGAACCATTTCTAGGGAAAAGAATGTGTTGGCTTTCTTAGGTAATGCTAACAATCACCTGAGACCTAAACTCACTAAGGAACTGGGGCTAGCAGGCCTCATCAGACCACCGTGATCCTAGCATAGGATCATGTTCCTAAATTTATACTTCAAAGGGACCTGAGAAATGACCTGTCCAAAGTCATTCAGATAAAGCTGGATTTTCATTTTAGATCCTTTTGCCCCAAATCCAGAGTTATTTCCACTCTACTATGCCCACCACCTTCTATAGGATGCTTAAAACCCCCCAAAACTCTTATCTTCTGTCTTAGAATTGATACTAACTGTCAATTCGAAGGCAGAAGAGCAGTAGAAATTAGGCAATTGGGGTTAGGTGACTTGTCCAGGGTCACATAGCTAGGAAGTATCTGAGGCTAAATTTGAACCCAGGACTTCCCATTTCCAGACCTCTATCCATTGTGCCACTTAGCCACCCTTAGTGAACAATAGAAGCATCTATTATATGCCAGGCACTGTCCTAAGTGTACAATGCAGAGGTTTCCCACCCTCGAGGAGCTCACAGTCAAATGGGGAAGACAACATGCAAACAAATCTGTGCAAACAAACTAGATGTAAACTAATAGATAGAAAGTTGTCAAGGAAGATGGCGGGAAATCTTGAGATTGGAACGTGAGGAAAGTGTGGCCAGAGAGCATGTAGATGCCACCTGCGTGGTGATGGTGGTAATGGAGCCTGTTAAATAGTGATCAGGAAACATGTCTAGGAGGACACTGGGAAGACAAGCCAGGAAACCCATCTCTGATTGCTCATCCATATGCTCAATTCCTTTTTTTTTTTCATTTGGAATCTTTTCCCTTTATTAGTTAATGAGATTGACACATGAGGAATAGCCTGGAGACAGCTGGGTGGCTCAGTGGATGGAGAGCCAGGCCTAGAGACAGGGAGGTCCTAGGTTCAAATCTGGCCTCAGACACTTCCTAGCAGTGTGATCCTCCATTGCCTAGTCCTTACGGCTCTTCTGTCTTAGAACCAATACATTGTATTGATTCTAAGATGGAAGGTTTAAAAAAATAAAATAAATAAAAAAGGAATAGCCTGGCCTAGGAGAGGAGGGAGGGGAGGGGGAATATCACCTAAGGACAGGGAAGCAGAGAACAGTAGAGAGGTTTGGGAGCCCTGGATGGTCTCAGGGAGATGGAAGCCAGCTGAATCTCAGGTTGAAGCATTAGGGGTGAAGGAGGGTGGGGCAAAACAAGACTGAGCTGTGTGACAAGAATGGCTCCTAATTGTAAACTCTAAGAGGAGAGGAGCGTGTCTTACCTGAAAATTGCATCTCTCTAGTACTACTTCATAAATGCTTGTTAAGCAAATGATCATCCCTGCTCATCCCCCATCCCCAACACACACATACAGATAACCCTTGCTCCCTTTTGGAAATAGAGAGACTGAGGGAGGGGAAGAGGCAATAAGGAAGCCAGGAGTGCCCAGGAGTGGGCTCAGCATTGGAGTGGAGCCCCAGGGTTGGAGGAAAAGGTAAAGTAAGTGGGGAGACCCATGGGTCTGTCAAAGAAGTGACCATTAGGCAGGGTGGGGAAATTGAGGTCACGTGGAACAAGAACAAACATCTAGTGGTAGAGTAGGATTTTCATAGGATTATTTTGCATAATTGGAACCTTAGAGATCATCTAATCCAAATCCTTCATTTCACAGACAAGGAAACTGAGGTCTGGGAAAAAGGAAATGATTTGTCCCAGATCACAAACATTAATATATTACAGAAGCAAGACTTGAAGTCAAGTCCTTGGACTCCAAAGCCAGGACTCTTCCTCCTGTAGCACCCTGCCTGGGATCTTTACCTTGATTCTCTCCATTCGGTTGCTCTCAGGGCCATTCCACTGTATGATGAGTTTGCCCAAGTCCAGAAGGAAAACATCCCCTCGGTTGAAACTCTTCCACGACATCTCCACCTATGGCGTTGGTGAGGGAGGAAAGTAGTTCCAACCTGGTCTCCATCTTTGCATTTTTCCTGCCTTCTCTTGGCCCTTGGCTACCTTACTAAGAATCTCTAGCATTGGGGAAATCCCAGTCATCGTCTGGAATTCCCAATTTCCATTTTCTGGTCCATGGATTATATTTCCCTGATACAAAAGGGGGAGATTAAGGCCTAGGGAGGAACAAGTGTTGGTTCTACATCATGGTCTATATCCCTTCCCCTAGCCATATCTGAACCTCTTTGGGGGAGAGGGAAGGGAGAGACTCCTATATCATCTCTGAGAAATTTTGACCCCTTACTCCAACTCTCTTTCCTCAGACCTAAATGTCTACCTAGTTCTCCGTCCTTCCTTTGTCATTCCCAGCTCAAAGACATACATGGAGGCATCTCTAAGGAAGCCTTCTATGATTGATGACAGATCAGAGATATCTACAAGATCTGATCAACAGGAAGCCATGACCCAAACCCCATCACTCTGGCCCTCCCGCTTACCTCTCCAGCCACCACATTCCTCTTGCCCTTGACATGTAGCAGACGTTGAATATCATATGAGTTGGTTTTCACTTGTTTCATTCCAGATGCCACCCCCCCTTTCCGGATCCTGGAGAGGAGTCAGAATCAGATTGGTGAGAACTACACACATATTAAATATAGAAATAATCTAACTATGCACCCTCAAATTGATTTAGGGAGCCACCTCAACTATCATTGTTGGTTTGGGATGAGATAGAGGATCATGGATCATAAATTTCAAACTGAAAGGAAACTTAGAAATCATCCAGTCTCAAAACGAGGGTATGTCCTTTAATTGGGGAATGGCTGAACAATTTGTGGTATATGCAAGTAATGGAATACTATTGTGCTCAAAGGAATAATAAACTGGAGGAATTCCATGTGAACTGGAAAGACCTCCAGGAACTGATGCAGAGTGAGAGGAGCAGAGCCAGAAGAACACTGTACACAGAGACTGATATACTATGGTAAAATCAAATGTAATGGACTTCTGTACTAGCAGCAATGCAATGACCCAGGACAATTCTGAGGGATTTATGGAAAAGAACATTATCCATATTCAGAGGAAGGACTGCAGGAGAGGAAACACAGAAGAAAAACAACTGCTTGAACACATGGATTGATGTGGACATGATTGGAGATGTAGACTCGAAACGACCACACCAATGCAACTATCAATAATATGGAAATAGGTCTTGATATGATGACACATGTTAAAACCAGTGGAAATGCGTGTCGGCTATTGGGGGGGAGTTGGTGGGCTGAAGGGGAAAGTAAGAACATGAATCATGTAACCATGGAAAATTTTTCTAAAAAATTAAAAATTAAAAAAAAAGAAATCATCCAGTCTCATTTTACAAATGGGGAAACTGAGGCCAGGAAGGCTAAGTGATTTGACCATAGTCACACAACTAGTCTGAACTAGAATACAAGTCCTAGGTGGTCTTCTTATTGAACCACCAGGAACTTACAGTGATTCACCATAGAAATGGGGGCAGGTACCAGAAAAAGAGAAGCCAGGGTGGGAAAAAATGGGGTCAGGATTGACCAAGGAAAAAAGGAATGAAGTTTTCCCTCCATTACCTGTTCCAGTATGCCTCAGTTCTCCAAACTATCCAACCTAGGGCAATCCCTGATCATAACTGCTGCCTTTCTGAGGGCAAGGGCCAAGCCTTATCTCAGTTATACATCTTACTAGCACAGAGTTCTGCTCACAGTAGATGTTTAGTAAATGCTTATTAAATGAGTGAAGGATTACTCCTATTACCCCAACCCTCCAAACTCACATGGCTCACTTCTTCTAGGGAGTAGGAGAGTGGGAAGAGGGTGTGAGGGTATCACTGAATAGGGAGCTAAGGAACCAAGACTTGCAGGAAAGGGGCAGGAGGAATCACTGGCCTTGAAAGTGGCCAGAAGATCTACAAGAAAGATTGAGGTCATCAGGATCAGAGGAGGCAACGGTGAAGACAGTCTCTTGAGATGTACTCTCTGCCTGCACTGGGAGGGGAAGTATTTGGGAGATGGAAGGAAAGGTGAACATACACAAGTCCTTGCTTGAAGTAGGCCCTGAACGTATCACTCTCATAGCCTTGGACTTCTCTATGCTGGACAGCCCGGCCCTTAAGAAAGTCGTCCATCTGGGTGGTGTAGATGGCAGCTGCACCCTGCTCATCTTGGGATGAATCTTTGCCCAACCAGAAATGAATGTCATAAGAGAGATTGTTCCCTGTCTTATGGATCTGCAAAGAAGAAAATCATAGAAGATGAAGGAGCAAAGGGACTTTAGACATCACTGATTTGAGCCACCCAATCCAAGAAAGGAAGTGACTTGTCCAAAGTCACATAGTGAACAACAAGGACAGGTCTTCTGACTCCAATCTGGTGCTCTTCCCCCATCCCACATTGTTGGGCTCTTAGTAATCCCCATGAGGATGGCAGACAGACATTTTCAGCCTTTCCTCTTCCATACGTCTATTCTGATTAATGCATTATGTTTCCTTGAAAATTCATCACTTTCCATTTTTCTCTCTCATTCTCTGAATTGCCACAGCACTGTAGCAGTTAGCAATCTAGCACTTGGTTATGGATCATATGATCAGAGTCAGAAGAGTCCCTAGAGACCATCCAGGCCAACCCTTAGCTAATGTAGGATACAGACGGGTATCCTACAGTTTTCTTGTGATGTTTTTCATTGTTTCTAAAGTGTAAATCTTAGTTTTTTAACTAGACTGTAAGCTCCATGAGGGCAGTAATCAGGTCATTAGTCCCTTTCTGTATTCTCTATTGCAGTGAGGGCAAACCTTTTAGAGATGGAGTGCTGTGCCATGCCCCACCCCCTTTTCCCACCAGCCTCCCTTTACCCCAGACAGGGGAGGGAGGAAGCATTCCCATCGGACTGTTGGGCAGAGGGTGGGGTGGAATTGAGGAATGTCCTCAGGTGCATGGAGGAGGGCAGGGGAGCAGCTCTGCTTCCAGTCTCCCTCTGACTTTCTAGTAATGAACTCTGGGGGGTGATTGCAGGTGTGCCCATAGAGAGGGTTCTGAGTGTCCTTTTTGGCATGCTTGCCATAGGTTTGTCATCACTGCACTATAGTAACTACCATAGGATTGGACTTAATAGTAAATGTTTATTAAATACTTGCTGACTTCCTCTCTCTCTGCCTGGAACTCCAAAGTTCAATCCAATTCAATAGGGCCTTGACAAGTGCTATCAGAAAGGGGCTTGGGATATTCAGGTGGACTCCTTTTTTTTTGCCCATTCTTCAGATCTGGCATCTCTCCCCGGGTACTCACAGCCAGGACAATGTAGCAGTCTCCATCAAAGAAACTTCCATAGGTGTTGCTGGGAACAGGAACCATCTGCATGGCCTGTGGGGGGAGAGGGGAACAGAGAGCATGCAGGGATGGTTTCCTTCTACCAATCTCAAAGTTAACTGGAGTGGGAGTGAGGGAGATAAAAGCAATGCCAGGGGCTCTAGACTCCTCCTTTCTGATCTATGCTCTGTGGGCTTGAGGAGGAAGAAGGGGGTGGGAGGACAGAAGATAGAAGAGAAAGAGGAAAAGAAGGGTGAAGAGGAAAAGACCAAAAAAGGAGAAATAGAAATAGAAAAATAATAAATAGAAAAGGAAAAGGAAAGAGAATGAAGAAGGGGAGAAATCTGAAAAGGGAAAGGAATAGGCCTTCATAATGCCTGAAACGTGCCAGGCACTAAGCTAAGCACCTTACAAATATTATCTCATCTGATCCTGTTATTCTCCCCATTTTATAAGGAGAAAACTGAGGCAAACAGGGCTTAAGTGATTTAACGAGGGTCACCCAGCCAGTAAGTATCTGAGGCTCTATTCAAACTCATGATTTCCTGACTCCAGGTCCAATATTCTATCCACTATTCCACCAGCTGCCCACCAAAGGAAAAATAAGAGAAAAAAGAAGGAAAGTTAGGAAGATTTAGAAAAATCTAAGGAGGAGGAGGACGATAAGTCAGAGAAACTACAGACAGAGAAGAAGGAGGAAGGAAAGTCAAGGATAAAGATGACAAGAAGGAAAAGATGGAGAAAGAAAAGAAATAGGAAGAGGAAGAGGACAAAGAGAAAAGAAGGAAAGAAGAAGAATGGGGAGGAAGGATAAAAAGAAAGTTGGAAGAAGGGAGAAAATGGAAAGGAAGAAAGTGAGGAGGAGAGAATAAGAAAAAGAAAAGAAGAGGAAGAGTAAGGGCTAATAGTTAAAAGAGGAATCAAAAGAGGAAATGATGGAAAACCTTTAGAAGAATGAACTATTGACACAAAGAGGTTGGGGAGAACTTGAGGTGCTCCCTCCCACCCCTGGCCTGTCATGCTTAAGCTCTCAGTTCTTCCCAGCCTGGTCACTTACCTCTATCCTCCATATCTGTATTCCAGGAGTGGTGATGTTTAGGGAACTTTTGACTTGAGTATTGAGCTTTGTCATTATGGCTGAACCTGGAAACGGGTCACAGAGAGATAAAATAGGGAGACAGTGTTAGTAACCACTTTCTGAAGGATAACTTAGTCTCTTCTAGCCTCATGAAGGGCCCTTTAGGGCTCAGATACACAAATAATTCAAGGATGTCACCTTTTGATGGAAAGAGGATTGACTGGAAGTGAAGAACAAGGTGTATGTTTTCAGATCTAGCCACTGTTCATCTCTTTTGCTTAACTATGCTTATTTGTCACAAGGGAGGATCTTTCTTTTGTGGGAGTTAGAGTTTTGTGGGAGTTAGTGATAAGAAAGAAAGAGAGAGCGAAAGAGAGAGAGGGAAGGAAGGAAGGAAGGAAGGAAGGAAGGAAGGAAGGAAGGAAGGAAGGAAGGAAGGAAGGAAGGGGGAAAATGGAAAGGAAGAAAGTGAGGAGGAGAAGAGAATAAGAAAGAGAAGGCTCATCAAACCCCGACTCCAGAGGTGTTAGACTTCCCTGCACACCCTATACACCTCTTTTGCCCAAAGCTCCCTTCCTTAGACTGACTGGCTAAATCTTATACTCCCTGGAAGGAAGGAAGGAAGGAAGGAAGGAAGGAAGGAAGGAAGGAAGGAAGGAAGGAAGGAAGGAAACTATCAATGAAACATTTAAAAATTTTGCTGAAGAGGGCAGAATGAAGTTTATAAGGAGATAAAAAATTTTAGAGCTATTTTGCGCAATTTGTTATATCATTTTTTAAAAAAACAAGCTCTATATAATAGAGATTCCAGTTTCATATAATATCCTCTTTTTCTGTTCTCTGCATGTAGGAATTACTTCCTTAACTTAATAACAAGAATAAAAGGGGCAGCTAGGTGTGGAGAGCCAGGCCTAGAGATGGGAGGTCCTGGGTTCAAATTTAACCTCAGACACTTCCTAGCTGTGTGACCTTTGGCAAGTCACTTTAATTTTAATTTTGAATATTTTCCCATAGTTACATGTTTTATGTTCTTTCCCTCTCCCCCCTAACCCCACTTAGCCAACGCATAATTCCACTGGATTTTACATGTATTATTGATCAAGACCTAATTCCATATTATTGATAGTTGGACTAGAGTTATTGTTTAGTATCTACATCCTCAATAATATCCCCATCAGCCCATGTGTTCAAGCAGTTGTTTTTCTTCTGTGTTTCTCCTCCCACAGTTCTTCCTCTGAATGTGGGTAGTTTTCTTTTTCATAAGTCCCTCAGCCTTGCTCTGGATTCTTGCATTACTGCTAGTAGAAAAGTCTGTTATATTAGATTTTACCACAGTGTATCAGTCTCTGTGTACAATGTTCTCCTAGTTCTGCTCCTTTCACTCTGCATCAGTTCCTGGAGGTCTTTCCAGTTCACATGGAATTCCTCCAGTTCTTTTATTCCTTTGAGCACAATAGCATTCCATCACCAACAGATACCACAATTTGTTCAGCCATTCCCCAATCAAAGGACATTCTCTCATTTTCCAATTTTTTGGCAAGTCACTTTAACCCCCATTGCCTAGCCCTTACCATTTGTCTGCCTTGGAACTAATACTTAGTATTGATTCTAAGACAGAAGGCAAGGGTTCCCCCAAAACCCACAATAATAATTAATAAAAAGAAAATTAAAGAACAAAGTTATGAGACTCTGTGTTTGGACTTGAAAAGGGAGAGAGGTGAAAAGAAAGGAGGTAGCCTGGTATAGGAGAAAGACCATTAGACTGGGAATCAGAAGTCCTGGGTTCAAGGGCTGATTCCACCACTGTATGACCTTAGATAAATCATTAAACTATATGGACCTCCATTTACTAATAAGATCATAGAAATTAGAGGCAGAAGGGAACTTCGAGGACAATAGGTCCATCCTTTTAGAAAATTATTTTTGTTCCAAATTCTCTCCTTCCCTTTAGCCAATGATATGATACCCATCACACAGATGAAGTCAGGCAAAACTATCCCCTTCCTTTTAAATTTAGCTAAAGAAAATGAGGTTCAGAGGAGATGAATGATTTGCCCAAAGTCAAACGGAAAATATAGCAGAGAATGGATTCAAACCTGAAACTACAATTCAAGTGCTCTCTCCTCAACTATACACCTCTTCCCTTGTTCTCCATCTCAGTGTTGAAAATCATAAAAACCAGCCCACTGAAGGGGTCACAGGTGTGTCAGATCATTCCTATAGTCTATGGCAGTGATTCCCAAAGTGGGTGCCACCACCCCCTGGTGGGTGCTGCAGCAATCCAGGGGAGCGGCGATGGCCACAGGTACATTTATCTTTCCTATTAACTGCTATTAAAATTTAAAAAAAATTAATTTCCAGGGGGCTAAGTAACATTTTTTCTGGAAAGGGGGCAGTAGGCCAAAAAAGTTTGGGAACCACTGGGCTCTATGGTGTGCCCACCCCCACATTGCCTATTGAATCCCCTTCTCAGTTTTCCCTGGTGGACCCAACTACCAGTGTAAGAAACCCTGATCTAAAACCACAGAGGCTTCTCTGCAAAATAAGAGGAATCAAAGAAAGAAGAAAAGATCCTATATTCAACAATATTTATAGCAACCTTTATTGTGGTGATAAAGAACTGGAAACCACAGGAGTGCCCATCAGTTGGGAAATGGCTTAACAAATGATAGTAAGGGAATTTAATGGAATGCTATTTATGCTGTAAGAAATGACAAAAGAGGGGCAGCTAGGTAGCACTGGGCCTGGAGTTAGGAGGTCCTGGACTCAAATCTAATCTCAAACACTTTCTGGTTGCATGACCCTAGGCAAGTCGTTTAACCACAATTGCCTAGCGCTTGCCACTCTTCTGTCTTAGAAGACAGAAGGTAAGAATTTGTTTGTTTGTTTGTTTGTTTGTTTATGACAAAAGAGATGTTTTTAGAGGAACTTGGGAAAAGATATATGTACTAGAGTATAGAGTAAGCATATAGAAAAAGACATGCATTTTGGGAAATTGTCAGTATGGGAATTGTTTTGATTGATTATGCATATTTGTCATCAGAGTTTTATTTTTTGTTGTTTTCAGTAGAGGAGGTAGAAGGGTTAAAAATAAATGCTTGAAAGTCAACAAAAACAAAATCCAATGAAAAAACATGATTAATAATAATAAAGAATTAAAAATAATAATAATAAAATCTTAACCGAGATGATCTCTAACAGCCCTTCCAGGATCAATGTTTTAGGAACCTGAGTCTATTATCACATGCTATTGTTTGTCCTTTGTTTTCAAAGAGAACCAATGGCATCCCAAGGTGATGTCTTGACTTGTGAGTGAATTGGACTCAAGTGCACAAAGTCCTCAGCTTCACTCTCTCTTCCAGAGTCATCCAAGTCCAGTGGCAGGACAGAAGTCAAGGTGAGTAGTGGCTGCCGAAGATGCGGTGGGTGACCTTGGTATTGTCAATGTCTCGCCAAGGTCTAAGCCCTCCACAGCACCTGTTTTAGCTACTTTCATGGCCAATGAAACAAATTGTCCTCATCCATCCATTCCACCACTGGTGGAAGTCTTCATATGCTTGGGATAGACACTCCCTTAACTCACTGCCAGATTTGAGTCCTGTGGATTACCCTCAACATGGTTTACCCCATCTGCCAAGATGGTTTTACCAGCATGTGGTGCTATGCATGCTGCAACTTCTTGGAGCCATAGGTGAAGCTTTGTGAAAGGTGGACACCAAAAGGAGATGAAAAGCCCTGAAAAGGGCTCATCAAGCCCGACTCCAGAGATGCTAGACTTCCCTGCACACCCTATCTTGCTTCCTCTCTTGCCCAAAGCTCCCTTCCTTAAATTGATTGGCTAAATCTTATGCTCCCTTGCAGCCCCTAGCAGCATCTCCATTGCCTAATAATCATGATAATTTTCCAGAATTTTATCATGTTGACACAGCTAAAAAGGGGCAAAAAGGGTAAAAAATGCTACAGAATGAAGTAAGAAAAATCAGAAAACTAACACATACATTCAGGCAAAGGAAAAGAACACTGTTCAATCAACTGATGAGTAATTGTAAAGATCGATATTGACCTCCCCCCAAAAAGAGATAAAGAAGTAACTCCCTCCCCCAAATATATATTTGGTAGAGTTGAGCAGGACTGCTCGTGAAAAATGCTGCGTATGCTGACAGATTTAATCACTTTATTTTTGAAGCTTAACTGTTTTTCTTTGTTACGATGAAGGCTCATGGTAGGGTTCCTGAGTTCAAATCTGACCCCAGACACTTTACCACTTACCTTGGGCAAGTCATTTAACCCCCTTTGCCTCTGTTCCTCATCTGTAAAATGAGCTGGAGAAGGGGATGACCAACCACTCCAATATCCTTGCCAAGAAAACCCCAAAAGTAGTCACGAAGAGTTAGACACAATGAAAAGAATCAAATGACAACAAAAGGCACCAGTTAGTTGGGTGACAATCTCTGGGCTTGAGTTTCCTCATCTGTAAATTGAGGACTAGATGATCTCCAGAAGGACCCTTCAAATCACGTGAATTATCCAATGTTGGCCGTGCCACCTCCACACTCTTGCCCATGTCTCCTTATCTCAACTTGTCAACAGTCACCATCCTAGTTCAGTTCCACATTCCTGGCTTATTACAATAGCCTCCTGATAAGTCTCCTTGTCTTGAGTCTCTCCCCACTTCATTCCATCCTTCTCTTGGCTGCCAAATGAAAAATCATAAATGTAGGTCTGATCACATCACTGTCCCGCCCAATAAATTCCTGCACGTCCCTGTTATCTCTAGGATCGAATACAAACTCCTGATGGGAATATAAAGTCCTTCAAAACCTGGCTCTAATATACCTTTCCAGCCTTATCGTATTTGATCTCCTATCATCTATGGCTGTTCTTCACAGTCAGTCCTTCATCCCCCACGTCCATGGTTGTTTCCCATACCTGGAATGCTCTCCCCTAACTCCTCTGGCTCTTAGAAGACTTTGTTTCCCTCGTGTGACTTTCTACATAAAACTTTCCCTGCTCCTTCCTGGTATTAGTACCTTCCCTACAAAATTACCTTTTATTTCGTTATGGATATTCCTATTTTATGGGCACCTATTTTTATGGTGTCTCTTCCTTGTTTTCTTCCAGATTACTCAATTCAAACCTTTTATTTCATTATCTGATTCCCCTCTCCCAGCTTTTAGGGCCCCTCCCATTGCCTTGTACTTATTTTTTTTTATATATTCTATACATACTGCCATATGTACTTGTCTCTCCAAGTAGAATGTGACCTCCTTGAGGGAAGAGATGGTTTCATTTTTGGTTTTGTGTCTCTAGCCCCTAACTTATACTTTGTTGTTACCATTTGGTCATTTTTTCAGTCATGTTTGACTCTTCATGACCCTATTTGGGTTTTCTTGGCAAACATACTGGAGTGATTGGTCATTTCCTTTTCCAGTTCATTTAACAGATGAGGAAACTAAGGCAAACAGGGTTAAGTGACTTGCCCAAGGTCACATAGCTAATAAATATTTGAGGACAGAATTAAAATCAAGGAGATGAGTCTTCCTGACTCTAGGTCTTGCACTCCATCCACTGTACCATCTACCTGACTTACCTTGTACACAGTATTCTTGTTTGTTTGGTTTTTTAACTGTGACCTTCTGTCTTATAATTGATACTAAATATTGGTTCCAAGGCAGAAGAGCAGTAAGGACTAACTTGCCCAGGGTCACATACCTAGGCCAGATTTGAACCCAAGTCCTCCAATATCCAGGCTGACGCTATATCCACTCAGCCATCCAGCTGCCCCTATAAATATATTTCTTTGATGGATCGATCAATAGGCTTCCCTAATTCTAGTCTTTGAGTGATAATTCAAAGTAGGTTGAAGTTGATATGAGAATTTGAGAAGAGGAGAGCAGCTAGATGACTCAGTGGATTGAGAGTCAGTCCTGGAGATGGGAGGTCCTGGTTTCAAATTTGACCTCAGACACTTCCTAGCTGTGTGACCCTGGGCAAGTCACTTAACTCCTGTTGCCTTGCCTTACTGCTCTTCTGCCTTAGAACCAATACAGAGTATTGATTCTAAGATGGAAGTTAAGGGTTATTAAAAAAAAATTGAGAAGAATTTTTCTGGGTCAGAGAGATCCTGTTACATGTGGCCCAAATCTCATTTCTGACTGGGGCTCAGGAATAAGGTTTTGAAAAGATTCAGTTGTCCTTGGATGTCAACCATGAAGGTTATGATTACTTCATTCTAAAACATCTTTGGCTCCCTTTTAGGAATGACCCCAATTTAGGGGTAGTTGGGTGGCTCAGAGGATAGAGAGCCAAGCCTGGAGACAAGAGGTCCTACACTCAAATCTGACCTTAGACACCTCCTAGCTGTGTGACCCTGGACAAGTCACTTAACCCCAATTGCATACTGCTCTTCTGCCTTGGAACCCATACTTAGTATTAATTCCAAGAGAGAAGGTAAGGTTTAAAAAAGAATGACTCTAATTTAGACTGATTGTAGACCATAATAACCTCAGAGATAACAAGTGGCAGCAGTTCTTTCTCTTCTATTCATATGCCATAAAACAAATGCAGGCTCTGCCAATGAATCATCATGAATTGTGGTGGACCCTGTGGCATGGTGGAGAATATGCTGGTTTTGGGGTCAGAGGACCTAGATTAGATTTGAAATCTTGATAAACCAGCTATGTGACCTTGGGCAAGTCACTTCCCTTCTAAAGTTTCTATTTCCTGATCTTTAAAATAAATAAAGGGGTTAGACTAGACTCGGATCAAGGTAATTGTTTAGAAACCAGCTCCTTTATGGGGACACACAGAGAGATGGAAATGTATAACCAGCATACACTTTTACATTTAATCTGCATCATCAACACTATCTGAAGTCTAGCCAATTAAAAAAAACAACAAACCCAATAGATCAAGTCCTGATTTGTAGGGTTTGTTGATTTCTAAAATGTACATCCTCACCCTGAAAATTTAACAATCAGCTCTCACCGGTTCTACCTGGCTCCAATTAGCCTTGGACTACTAGATAATCTCTAAAGACCTTTTCTCCCTTGAAAGCCTACATAATCCTAAATGATTCAAGAGCAGAGCATTGCGCAGCTCAAGGAGGTGGAAGAGATCCTGTATAGACTAAGATATTTCTAGCAGTGCTTTTCAGAGTAGCAAAGAACTGGAAACGAAGTAGACATCCATCATCAGGGAATAACTTAAGCAAGTTGTGGTCTATCAATGTAACCGAATATTATTGTGCCATAAGAAACAATGAATACAAAAGCTTCCGAGGAGGAGCAGGAAGACACTGGGCTGAAGCAAATCATCAGCCCATCTGCGGACGTATCGATCAGCAAATACTTATTAAGCGCCTACTCTGAGTGTGCTGAAGTTAGGGCTTCAAAGAAGGCTGAAAGAGTCCTTGATCTCCAGGAGTGACATTCTAATGGAAGAGGCAGCGTGTCTATGTGTCAGTATGTTTGTTTTTGCTCTTCAGCCATTTCTGATATTCATGACCCCATTTGGAGTTTTCTTGCCAAAGATGCTGGAGTGGTTTGCCGTTTCCTTCTTTAGCTCATTTGACAAATAAGGAAACTGAGGCAAATAGTAACTTGCCCAGAGCCACGGAGTTAGCAATTGTCTGAGACCAAATTTGAACTCAGGAAGATAATGTCTTTCTGATTCCAGGCTTGACACTCTATCCACCTATCCATGGGGCCACCTCGCTGCCCCAAGTATGTATATAATAATAAATATACAAATAATAGAAATAATAAAATAAATGTATTGATTATATCTATGTAATATATACTCCATTAGAATGTCTCTCTTCCATTTAATGTGCCTAAATATGTGTTTTATATATTATATATACACAATATGATATATAATATTTTTGTAATATATTACATATACAATATGAGCTACATACAACATATAATATATACAGTATGAGATATATAACACATGTTATATACATATGATGTGTATATATAATATATACAGTATGAGATATGTAATATATGACACATATGATATAACATTCAGATTAAATAGTAGTTAACCTTAGAGGAGATGGCTTTCCCCACAGAGGAGGAATGAAAAAGTCCTCCTGTAGAGTGTTTGGGCAGAATCTCTTTTCCCCTTTTAAAAACTTTCTTTTAAAAAAAATTATTACATTAAAGTTCCCAGGTATCACTCCTCCCGACCTTTTTGCCCTGTGCTAGAGCAGGCATCATTTGACAGTAAAATATATGTAGCTATAAAAATGAAGTCTTGCTTGTTTCTGTTTATCAGTTCTTTCTCTGGAGGCAGACCCACACAAGTTATTCATTTTTTTTATGGTATCTTAATTCTTCAGCTTCTTTTTTTTATTCAAAAATTTCATTTAATTAATTAATTAAGAATATTTTCCATGCTTACATGATTCATGTTCTTTCCTTCCCCTTCTCCCATCTCCTCCCATAGCCAACGAGTAAAACCACTGGGTTTTACATGCCACACAAGTTATTCTTCAAACAACATTTTTGTTGCTGTATATAATGTTCTCATGGTTCTACTTATTTTGCTCTTCATAATTTCACATTAGTCTTTCAAAGTTTTTAAAAAATTAACCTGCTGGGGGCAGCTGGGTAGCTCAGTGGATGGAGAGCCAGGCCTAGAGATGGGAGATCCTGGGTTCAAATTTGACCTCAGGCACTTCTCAGGTGTGTGACCCTGGGCAAGTCACTTGACCCCCATTGCCTACCCTTACCACTCTTCTGCCTTGGAGACAATACACAGTATTGACTCCAAGATGGAAGGTGAGGGTTTTAAAAAAAATTAACCTCATCATTTCTAAAGCACAGTAGCAATCCACTATCATCATATGCCACAACTGGTTTAGCCATTTCCCAATTGATGGGCATCCCCTCAGTGTCTAGTTCTTTTCCACCTCAAAAAGAGCTGCTATAAATAGAGGTTCTTTTCCCTTTTTGCTGATCACTTTAGGAAATAAACCCAATGTTGGTATTTCTGGGTCAAAGGTTACCTATAGTTTTAGAACTCTTTGGGCATCCTTCCAGATTGTTCTCCAAAATGTTTGGATCAGTTCCATCTTAAGGGAAGTCAGTGATTAAGCAAAACTGAGAAAACAATATACACGTGGTGACCGCTGCGTTGTAAATAGAAATAACAATAAAGCAAAACTGAGCACTATGTAATTATAACGGTCCAACTGGACCCAGAAGAAGAAAGGAGAAAATGCTCCTTCCTCCCTTCTAGGCAGAGGCGGGTAATTATGGGAGTAGAACATTGCCACTCTCTGTTGGCAGCTTGATCAGTTTTACTGAACTGCTTCTCCCTTCTTACACCTCTGAGTCTCGGTTTCTTCATCTTTCCTATAGGAATAAATAATACATCCCAGGACTCTGTTCTAGGATGCTTGTGAGAATCGATTAAGATAACGAGAGGGAAATTGCTCTGTAAATTATAGAGATATCCAGGTGGATAAGGCCCAGGATTCAAGGTAGACCAAAGGGCTAGAGGAGAGACCAAAGGGAAAGGGAGGAGCTGATGCGATCTTGGGCTGGGTTGACAGAGACAGTGTCCAGAGGGAGAGAAGGGGGAGTAGTTTCACCATACTCTGCCTGTTCGGATCACATCAGCAATATTTTGTTTGGTTTCGGGCGCCACGATTTAGGAAGGCCTTTGATAAGCTGGAACATGGCCAGAGTTCACAGGGCTACTCTTGCCCAGGTTATCATGCTTCCTCCCACTTCATTTCATACACCAGGTTGGTGAAGAACCTTGGGATCACGTCATAAGAGAATCAGCAGAAGGAACTGAAACTATTTAGGCTGGAGAAGATATAGCAGACTACATGAGAACCAATTTTTTAGAATTTAAAGGAAGGGGCAACTAGGTGGCTCAGTGGATGGGGAGCCAGGCTTAGAGGTAGGAGGTCCTGGGTTCAAATATGACCTCATAGCCATGTGATCCTGGCCAAGTCACTTAACCTCAGTTGCCTAATAACCTTGGAGCCAATAGTTAGCATTGGTTCTAAGACAGAAGGTAAGGGTTAAAAAAAATTTTTTTTTAAGGGATTACAGTTGTTGCCAGGAGGCAGAATTAAGAGCAATGAAATGGGTGCTCAGATTTTGGCTCAACTTCAGGGAAAATTTTTCACAGTTGGAGCTATCCAAAAGAGGGATGGGTTGCTTCAGAAAGCCTTGGTCTGCCCCTCATGAAAGTCCTCGGGAAAACACTGGACAATCATTTGTCAGGTATGTGGTGGAATTCCGAGCAGATAGCCTCTGGGCTCCCTCCGGACTCTGAATCTCTGGGATCCCCTGGTCACATTTCCCCTCTGAATTTGTCTGCCCACTCTCAAAAGTCCTAGCTTTGGGGGGCTTGTTCTATGGAAGCATCCACATTCCCTGGATTTTTTCCTCTCTCTTTCTCTGGACTACGTCCCACAGCATTATCCCAGAGGTAGAATGCCCAGAACTGCCCATGGCATTTTAGGGCTACCATGAGTGTAAAGGAAGAAGCGGAGAATGTTCCCTGCTTTCCCCTCTAGTAATAAAAATAGCAAGCATTCATGTGACAGTTTAAGGTTTGCAAAGCACTTTACAAATCTTATCTCATTTCCCCACAGAAGTCACAGCTAATAAGTCCCATTTGCCCAGTCAGAGCTATTTTGAACCAAGTTTCATACTCTAAGTCCTCCTAACTCCAGATGCCCCAGTAACAGTAACAAACCCGTGAATGAGTGAATGAATGAATAAACAATTAAATGAATAAAAAATGATGCATCATTTGCTTTCTAGCTCCAGAGAAAACAAGGGAGGGATAGACTGAAACGGTAGCGATAAGAGGATGCATCAGAAAAAAGATGCTAAGAAGAACTTACCCGGGAGAGGTAGAAGCACCAAGAAAGGGTGATGGAGAAGAGTAATGGCACCTGAGAGGTCTCAGAACAGCAGGGATTGCTATCTATTGGGCTAAAGAAAGGGACAATCTCCCTTAAAAAAGAATGCAGAAAAGATGATTCTTTGGGAGGGTTATTGGGTTTTCTGAGTTTGGTCAATGTCTCTACTTCAAATCCTCCATCCCTTTTTCTCTCAGACTCCCCTGTAGATCATAGAGTGTTAAAGCTATAAGGGTCCTTGGAAAGCTTCTTTTTGTAATTCAGATTCAGACCTTAAAGACCATCTTGTCTTACAGCCTTATTTTATTTTTATTTTTTAAAAACTCTCATCTTCCATCTTAGAATTAATACTGTGTATTGGTTCCAAGGCAGAAGAGTGGTAAGGACTAGGCAATGGGGCTTAAGTGACTTGCCTAAGGTCACACAGCTAGGAAGTGTCTGAAGCCAGATTTGGACCTAGAACCTCCTGTCTCTTGGCCTGGCTTTCAATCCACTGAGCTACCCAGCTAACCAGCTGCCCCCTTACATCCTTATTTTACAGAGGAGAAAATTCAGGCCTATGCTGATAAAATAGCTTGCCCCAAAAATATTAATTAAGGGCAGCAAGGTGGCTACATGGATAGAGAACCAGACTTGCAGTCAGGAAGACCTGAGTTCAAATGTGGCTACAGACACTTCCTAACTGTGTGACCCTGGGCAAGTCATTTAATCCCATTTGCCTAGCCCTTGTCCTTCTGTCTTAGAATTGTCACTGTCAGAAAGTAAGTGTTCTTAAAAAAACAAAGAAAGAAAATAGTAGGTGACAGGGATTGTTCTTTCCAACAGATCAAGATGGAACTAGGGGAGAGAGGTTGGAGAAGACTGTAATTTTCCCAGCTTCACACAATTAGTTATTGGTATGTTCAGGACATGAACACAGGCTTCCTAACTCCAGCTATGGTGCCTTTCTCCCATCATTAGGCTATCCCCTTTATTGATCTCTCAACAAAGCAGCCCTCGAGAGCAGTGGGGTATTCCCTCCATCTCTTCCCCAGCCCACATATTTTATTATTTTTTTATTTTGAATATTTTCCCATAGTTACATGTTCTATCCCTCTCCCCCAAACCCCCTAAACCTCCCAACCCCCCTTTGCCGACCCACAATTCCACTGGATTTTACATGTATCCTTGATCAAGACCTAATTCCATATTATTGATAGTAGGACTAGAGTTATCATTTAGTGTCTTCATCCCCAATAATATCCCCATCAGCCCATGTGTTCAAGCAGTTGTTTTTCTTCTGTGTTTCTCCTTCCCACAGTTCTTCCTCCACATATTTTATCTAACCAGAGAGATATGAGAGCAGCAAAGGAGACAGTAAAGAAAACAGTCCTTGCTTATTTCCTTGGAAGTCACACCTACTTTTCTCCAACCACCAAATTCAGGGGAATATTTTGAATTTATTCATTTTGCTGAAGTAGCTGCCCCACCCTTCAGATCCTGAAAATGACCGTCTACCAGCTGCTCTGGCTGGATAAAAGAGCAAAGGACTTTGCTTGCCCATACCATAGGGTTTGTCCTCCAGTCTTGTCCCTCAAAATAGTAAACTCCTGGGGCCTTGATGCCCTGGAAGGTGTTAGGCCAGCATCCAGGTCTCCCAGATTCTCAGGGCCCTGAGGCTGTTAATGGGAAGTTAACATATCCTTTTTTTTTGTTTTTGTTTTGTTACAAAAACCTTCTGTTTTAGTATCAGAACTAAGACAGAAGAGGACAGAGAACTAGGTAACTGGGGTTAAGTGACTTGCCTAGGATCACATAGCTAGGAAGTTATCTGTGGCCAGATTTGAAATCAGGTCCTCCCAATTCCAGGTACCCAACATATACTTTTTACAAACACATCTTCTCCTCAGCACATGAATAATTATGGACCCGTGTTTTGGGGAGGGGCAGTTCAGAGGGCTGGATGTTCTGGTTTTGGTCCCAGAATCATAGATTTGGAGCTGGAATATATCTCAGTGGTTATGGATTCATAGGCTCAGAAAGTGGGAGTTGGAAGGGACCTTGGAGGTCTTCTAGTCCTGTCCTTGCAAATTACAGATGAGGAAACTGAGGCCTAAAGGGATTACCAAACTAGCCCAAGGTCACACAGATGAGACTCAAACTAGGTCTTTTAACTCCAAATTGTTCAGTTGTTTCATTATACTATGTTGACTACAACACAGAAGACTGAGATTTGGGAAGAGGGGAAAATGGCTCTCCCCCTCCAATTCAGAAAAGCAGAAATAGCTCATCTTTCTCTGAATCAGCCAGGATTGCCGACATCCCCAGCCCTCAAGCTGTACAGTTACCTAACCCAAACTCTGCCTCTCTGGATCCCCTGGGCTAGCCTTCGACATAGCAGAAAAGGTTTTCAGAAGAAAGGACTCTCGCATGCTGATCTCAAAGGCCAAGACTCCCCTCCTTCTCCTAGTATAGACTAGAGAGGGAGTCTTGGACTGGGGAGATGAGTTAGAAGTCAAGAAATGAAGTGTGAAGGGAGTTGAGGGACTCAGAAAGGAGAGAGAACACGGTGAGACAGTGCCAAGGATAGATTGTGCAGGTAGTGGGGGGGGGGGGGGACAGTACTCAGGGAGGCCCCCAAGTCTTGCCCCTAATTGCTGCTCACCATATATCTCTGACACTTTCTTCGAGCTCCAGCCACCTGAACTCTCAAACAAAATGCAGTGAGACCTGGGATGTGGGTGGAGTCAGAGGAAAAGGGAAGAAAAAAAGAATTTGGAATTAGGGACCAAAGGGCAAAGATGAGGAAGAAGGAAAAGAAACTATGCTCTGAATGGAAGACGAGTTGGAGCTGGAGACTGTGGGAGAGAATATCATGGAGAAAGCCTGAAGGACAGGTCAATGAGAGGATCAGAACTCGAGCAGCAGCAGGGATCCTCGCTATCTTCTGTTTAGAGAATTAGACTATTCTTGTACTCCATCCCCAAAGCACCTCTGAAGACCACCGTGCTTCTCCCTGTGAGCCATGGGGTCCTTTCCTCAGCCTCCTCCCCCTGCTTTCCACCATGCATTCCCACCAAGCCTCCTTACCTGTCTTGGAGAGGAAACTGCCACCTGGGAGAGCTCAGAGATCTATACTGGCCTGGCTCCGGGAAGAGGACCTTTGTCCCTACTCCCGCCCCACTCCTTCTCTTAGCATTTGCCATGACCATATAAGGAAAGATAGGGCCCTCGAGAGGGAGAGGATGGGGTGACAGGGAAGGATGGGGAGAGCAGGGGGATGGGCAGGTGCCTACCTGAGAGTCAGGAGCTTAGCTACAGTTTGACAGCTACAACCAGATGTGGCCCATCCATCTCCTGGCTCTCTGATTGCTTTGTGTGAGTTGTGCTGATGGTATTGCCCAACTCCAGAGATGCCAAAGAAAAATGGGCGTAGTGGAGTGATGGATATGAAGGGATGGGAGGGATGGGGGACCTGCGGGCAGGGGGCAGCTGCCTTTTTTTTTTTAAACCCTTACCTTCCATCTTGGAGTCAATACTGTGTATTGGCTCCAAGGCTTCTAGAAGAGTGGTAAGAGTAGACAACGGGGGTCAAGTGACTTTGCCCAGGGTCACACAGCTGGGAAGTGTCTGAGATCAGATTTGAACCCAGGACTTCCCATCTCTAGGCCTGGCTCTCAATCCACTGAGATACCCAGCTGCCCCCATCCTCCCAAACCCAGCAGCTGCCTTTAATTAGAAAAAGCACTGACTTTTCCAAGCTCTTTTCAAGTTCCGACTCTAATGTAAGCTGTGTGACCCTTGTCTCTGAGACCCTTTAAAGGGGGCTGGAAATGGGGGGGTCACCAGTACTTTTACCTCTTACCTCACAGAGGAGTTGTGAAGAAAGTATTTTATAAACCTTAAAGCTCAAAGTAAATGTGGGTTACCATCATGGCCAGAGCCAAGTTGGGGCCCCACTTCTCTAAGCCATAAGGGGTCAGGTTCAGCCCCACTGGTGTTAAAATCTAGACAGGATGAATGGTTAATGCTGTATATGTGTGGCAGGATGCCTGAGACCTTTGGTTCCAGAACTTGGGGTGCAGGTGGGGCAGAAGGACACAGTGGGAATAGAGAGGGGAAAGAACTACAGACAACCTCCTCCAAAGGGAATCGAGACCCCGGGGCTCTCTATTTTGCTGCTCGTATGTCCCAAGGTCAATCGCTACTTCAATCTAGGCAGTCAGCTGGCTACCTGATCTCTTAAAGTGCTGCCTTACTGTCCCAGAACCATACACTTCCCCTGTCCCACCCTTTGCTCCTGCCTCAGGGCGTTGGTGCCGGCTAATTTATGAGCAATCATAAACCAGAGGCCTTGTCCTCTGCTCAACTCCACCCACTGCACGCCATCAGCCTTAGCCTTAGCCCATGATCCCTGGCACTCTTCCTGCCCTCTGGCAACCACCACCTGAATCAGTAGACTATCCAGGAGAGATAAGAAAAGAGCTGGATAGATTTCAGTCTCTTTCCTCTCTTGGGACGCTCTCTCTGGGACTTTACCTCTTCCCTCTCCCTCTCTCTACTATTCTTTCTGTGTCTACAAATATCTGGAGCCTGAAGAAGACTAATGGGAGGTCTGGAGAACAGTCCTCAAGGACATAGAAGAGAGATTAGTCCAACTCGATTTGGTCCCCAAAGAGCAGAACTGGGAGCAATAGTTCAGAGAGTTAGAAAGGGAGAAGGCACTGTCTCAGGAAGTAATAGATTCCCCTTTGTTGATATTGTTCAAACATTTTCAGTTATGTTTGACTATTCATGACCCCATTTGGAGTTTTCTTGGCAGAGTTATTGGAGTGATTTGCCATTTCCTTCTCCAGACCATTATATGGATGAGGAAACTGAGACAAAGAAGATTAAGTGTTTTTGTTTTTTTAAGATTTAAGTATTTTATTTTTTTAGAAAAATTTTCCATGGTTACTTGATTTATGTTTTTACTTTCCCCTTCACTCCTCCTTTCACCCCCCCCCATATCCAACACACATTTCCACTGGTTTTAACATGTGTCATCAATCAAGACTTATTTACATATTATTGATAGTTGCATTGGTGTGGTTGTTTAGAGTCTACATCCCCAATCAGGTCTGCATCAACCCATGTGTTCAAGCAGTTGTTTTTCTTCTGTGTTTTCACTCCTGCAGTTCTTCCTCTCAATGTGGGTAGCATCTTTTCCATAAATCCCTCAGAGTTGTCCTGGGTCATTGCATTGCTGCTAGTACAGAAGTCCGTTGCATTTGGTTGTACCACAGTGTATCAGTCTCTGTGTACAACTTTCTCCTGGTTCTGCTCCTTTCATTCTGCATCAATTCCTGACGGTCTTTCCAGTTCGCCTGGAATTCCTCCAGTTTATTATTCCTTTGAACACAATAGTATTCCATCACCGGCATATACCACAATTTGTTAAGCCATTCCTCAATTGAAGGGCATTCTCTCATTTTCCAATTTTTTGCCACCACAAAGAGCGCAGCTATAAATATTTATGTAAAAGTCTTTTTCCTTATGATTTCTTTGGGGTACAAACCCAGCAGTGGTATGGCTGGATCAAAGGGCATATGGTCTTTTAGCGCTCTTTGGGCATAGTTCCAAATTGCCATCCAGAATGGTTGGATCAGTTCACAACTCCATCAGCAATGCATTAATGTCCCAATTTTGCCACATCTCCTCCAGCATTCATTACTCTCCTTTGTTGTCATTTTAGCCAATCTGCTAGGTGTGAGGTGATACCTCAGAGTTGTTTTGATTTGCATTTCTCTAATTATTAGAGATTTAGAACACTTTCTCATGTGCTATTTGATAGAAGATTAAGTGTTTTGCCCAGGATCACACAGAGACTAAGTGTTTGAGGCTGGATTTGAACTTAGGTCTTCTTGTCAGCAGGCTCAATGCCACCTAGATGCCAGATTCCCTTTTATAGGTCTTCAAACAGAGGCTGGATAAAGGGTTCTCATAGACAGGATTTCTGTTCAGGTATTGGACTAGATGGCTGCTGGGGTCCTTTCTATGAGTCTGTGGTCTGTCTGGGCCCCCTGGCCATGATCCCCAGCTCCCTGTGGAAGGGACTTTCGACCTCCCCTTACCTGGTGGTGCCGTCTAAAGAGTTTCAAGTTTCACACAGACTTGAACTGGATTCCAGATCCCAGGGAAGAGTAGGGAGGAAGGATGTAGGATGCTAATCCATGTTCCAAGAATAGTAAGGTAGGGGGCAGCTGGGTAGCTCAGTGGATTAAGAGTCAGACCTAGAGGTCCTGGGTTCAAATCTGACCTCAGATACTTCCTAGCTGGGTGACCCTGGGCAAGTCACTTGACCCCCATTGCCGAACCCTTACCACTCTTCTGCCTTGGAGCCAATACACAGTATTGACTCCAAGATGGAAGGTAAGGGTTAAAAAAAAAAAAAGAATAGTAAGGTAATATGGGGAAGGCAGTGTATATAGAGGCAGAAAGATTTGATTCTCTATGTTCTGAGAAAGGATGAATAAGACATATAGTTCTCCAACACAGCTAAGGTGGTCATTTGTTTGATCATGCTTGTTTGTAACAAAGACTTTGTTTTTTATCTTTTCTTTTTTTTTTTTAATGGGAGTGGGATGGGAGAGTGTAGTGGGGTTTGGGATCAAGTAACCAAAAGAAAAAAAAAAAAAAGAAAAGGCCATTTAGTAATCTTTTTTTTGAAAATGTAAGAAAGAATAGAAGGAAATCCAGAAAGAAGCATAGACACACAGGATAGCTTTGAAAGCTACAGATTGAACCTATATGTTTGTTTGTTTGTTTTTTAAAAAACCCTTACCCTCTTTTTCTGTTCTGCTACACAGAAATGACTGTCTATTTGGTGTTTAAATTGAGAATAAAATTTTTAATTTTAAAATAAAATAAAGCTGTTTATACACACACTCAAAGTCTAGAAGTTCTTTTAGACATGGGAATCCTGAGGCTCCTGGTTTACAATGTGGAGTTGAAGAAAGTAAGGGAGAATCATTTGCATGGAAAAAGGGAAGTAGAGAAGAATGGCAATCCCGGGTCCTATTCATAAGTGAGTTTCTGGAGCTGCTGCCTCTGGTGCTCCTTTCTTCTCCTCCCTCATTTCTCCTCCTCAGTTTTGACTTATTTGTCGCTGCCCCCATAAGAGGTGAGGCTCAGACTCCTTAGACTTAGAGCCCACATAGAATGGCCAGTGCTACCAAGCAGCTGACTTGGATTCTGGAGTCCCAAGGCCTGAGGAGGTTGGATGGGACAGAACTGCCTACTGGATTTGCGGAGGGCCTCTTTCCCGGTCTGGCTAGTGCTCCAGGGTCAGTTGCTTCCCAGAATTTCTCCAAGGTTGATCGGATGGCATGTCTAGCTGGTGGAGCCCAGTGGGGCTCTGATCCAGGTCAGGCAGAATGTCCAGATTCCTTTTAAGAGAAGGGGAAGTAGAATGTTTTTTATTTGTTTTATTCAAACATTATTCTGAGAAGGTTCCCTTAGGTTATACCAGACTGCCAAAGGGGTCCATGGCACAAAAAGCAGTTAAGAGTTGTTTTGAAGTTTTTAAAAATTAATTTCAATTTCTGTTCTGAATTTATGAAACAGGAAATAGGTTTTGCATTTGCATACACATATACACAAATTTGTATACTTCTGTTTTCTCTGAACAGAAAAAAGATGATTGTACCTGAAACACCCATATCTATTATATATTGTTTGCTTTTATGGAAAAAAAAAGCTCTACATGCACTCTTTTTTTTTTAAACCCTTACCTTCTGTCTTAGAATCAATACTGTGTCTGTATTCCAAGGCAGAGGAGAAATAAGGGTTAGGCAATGGGGGTTAAGTGACTTGCCCAGGGACACATAGCTAGGAAGTATCCAAGGTCAAATTTGAACCCAGGACCTCCTGGTCCTAGAAGTAAGCACTCTATCCACTGACCCATGTATTTTCCAAAATTGTCCTGCTGTTCCAGCCTCCTCTCTAGCCTACTTTCTTTTGATTACTTCCTATTTACTCTGTATATAATATGTTGCACACAGTTTCTACATGTTGCTTCTGCCACTTAGACTGGGAGTTCCTTGAAAGCAGAGATTGTTTTTTAACCCCTCTCTGTACCCATGGCACTTAGCACAGTGCTTGGCACAAAAAAAGGTGTTTAATAAGTATTTATTGACTAACTTCTCTTTGCTATAAAATGAGATAGGAAGTGCAGCTATGTGGCCTGGTGGATAGAGAACTAAAAACAGGAGGTCCTGGGTTCAAATCTGTACTTAGACATAGCTGTGTGACCCTGGACAAGTCACTTAACCCCAGTTGCCTAGCCCTTACTGCTCTTATATCTTGGAAATATCCATTCTAAGACAGAAGGTGGGGGCAACTAGGTATCTCGGTGGATAGAGAACCAGACTTAGAGGCGGGAGGTCCTACATTTAAATCTGGCCTCAGATACTTCCTACCTATGTGACCCTGGGCAAGTCACTTAACTTCCATTGGTTAGCCCTTACCACTCTTCTGCCTTGAAAGTGATACACAGTATTGATTCTAAGATGGAAGGTAAAGGGTTTTTTTTAAGGTGAGGCAGAAATGTTTTAACAGATGTTAAAATAAGGAGTTCCCAATCTTTTTCAGTCATGGCCTCTGGACTTTTTTTTTTTAATTTTTAATTTTTTTAGAAAACTTTTTCATGGTTACGTGATTCATGTTCTTACTTTCCCCTTCACCCTCCCCCCCATAGCCGACACACATTTCCACTGATTTTAACAGGCTTTGGACTTTCAATAAACCTTCCCATTCCTCTATTTCGGTATGAAAAGAGATAAAATTATCCTACATATATACAAAGAAATAAAATGGATTATTTAATTCTTCTCCTCTAAGGATACATCAAGCATTTTGTAACTTTGTTGATTGTTAATAAATTTGGAGTTTCTGGAATGTTTCAATAGGATTATATCATTATTTACTCTGCTGTGCCTATACCCCTTGATAAGTTTCTCATACCTCCTGGGGGTAACACGCTCAGGTTGGGAACCCTGACCTGAGAGGTCATCTGGTTGTTCTTTCAGAATAGATGCTAGAGCAAAGTGTCTCTGACAAAGACCTCATTTCTGAAAAATATAGAGAACTGAGTCAAATTTATAGAATACAAATCATTCCCCAATTGATAAATGATCAAAGAATATGAACAGGCAGTTCTTAGATGAATTAAGACTAACTATAGTAATATGAAAAAAAAATGCTCCAAATCACTATTGACTAATGAAATGCAAATTGAAACAACTCTGAGATAACCACCTCACATCTAGATTGGCTAACATGACCAAAAATGAAAATGATAAAAGTTGGAGGGAATATGGGAAAACTGGGACACTAATACACTATTGGTGGAACTGTGAACTGATGCAAACATCCTGGAGAGCAATATGGAACTAAGCTCAAAGGATCCTACAACTACGCATTCACTTTGATCACAACTGGGTCTGCATCCCAAAGAAATGGAGATAAGAAGAAAGAACTAAACTGCACAAAAACATGTATAGCAGCTCTTTTTGTAATGGCAAAAAATTAAGGGGATGTCCATCAATTGGGGAATGGCTAAACAAGTTGTGGTATATGATCGTGATGGAATTCTATTGCACCATAAGAAATGACTAACAGAATGAGTTTAAAAAAAAAAAAGCCTGGAAAGACTTCTGAACTGATACAAAGTGAAGTGAGCAGAACCAGAAGAACACTGTATACAAAAACAGAAATATTGTAAGATGTCCAACTGTGAAGAACTAAACTATTATCAGCAAAACAAGGTTCCAAGATAACCTCAAGGGACTCATGATAAAAAATGCTATCTGCAGCCAGAAAAGGAACTGTTAGAATCTGGTTATAGATCAAAGCATGACATCTTTCACTTTATTTCCTTCATGAGTTTTTTTTTTATTGCATGTGTGATATATGTCCTCTGTCATCTAATGAGGAATATGGAAATATGTATTGCAAGGAAGTGCTGACATAACCTATAACAGATTATGTATTTCCTCCAGGAGGAGGAAGGGAAGGAGAGAAAGAATCTACATTGCAAAATGTCAGAAAACACTGGTCAAACATTGCTTCTCCAAGATTACTCTATTACAAAAATGAATAATATGGAAATAGGTATCAAATGATAACACATATATAGCCCAACAGAATTGCTTGTCAGCTCTGGAACTGAAGAGGGGAGGGAGAGAACATGAATTATGTAACCATGGAAAAATATTTAAAAACAAAAGCATAAAAATAAATTGTTTCTCTGTGTAATTTTAAAAAAAGTAAAGTTTTTAAAAAGAATATATAATATAGTAGAAAAAGTAAAGAAATCCTAGGCATGAATTCTTGCTTTAACAATGGTATTCTTTTTTTTTTAAAACCTTACTTTCTGACAGTACTGATTATAAAACAAAAAGACTAAACAAAGAGAGTTAGTGACTTGCTGAGGATCACAGCTGGTAAGTGTTTGAGGTCATATTTGAACCCAGGTCTTCTTGACTTCAGGCATGGTACTCTATCCACTGTGCTATTTAGAAACCTCTTACCAGTGGTTTTCTTTGTTGTTTTTTTTAATTTGGAAATCTTTAATTAATTAATTAATTAATTAAGACTATTTTTCCATGGTTACAAGATTCATGTTCTTTCCTTCCTTCTCCCCACCTCCTCCTGTAACTGACATGCAATTACCAGTGGTATTCTTAATCAGCTAATCAGTTAAAAGTATTAAGATCCACACCCTAGTGCAAATATCAATAACATGGAAATAGGTCCTGATCGATGACACACATAAAACCCAGTGGAATTGCTCGTTGGCTATGGGAGTGGGGTGGGAGGAGGGGAGAGAAATAACGTGAATTATGTAACCAGGGAAAAATTTTCTTAATTAATCAATTAAATAAAAATTTTTTAAAAGTATTAAGATCCAGGTGCTGGGATACATAGGCTGAAGATAGAAAGACCAAAAAAAAAAAAAGTCTTCCCTGTCCTCAGGGAGTTTACTTTCTATAGGAAATGTACATATGTAAGGAGTTTCAAAAACATGTTCAAAGTAAATACAAGCCAGGAGTGGTAGAGCACACATGTAACATAGGAGCTTTCCTGCCTTGAACCTTCAAGGTCTGACTTCCTCCACAGATGAGACTGGTGCCATGAGGGGGAAAGGTGACTCCAGTGGACAGAGCTCTGGGTCTGGAGTCAAGAAGATTCAGAGTTCAAATCCAGTCTCCCATATGTATTCTCTGGGTGACTCTGGGCAATCACTTAATCTCTGTCTGCCTCAGTTTCTTCTTCTGAAAAGGGGGATACTGACTACCTCCTAGAGTTGTTATGAGTGTAAAAGTAGATAGTATTTATAATGCACTATGTAAACCTTAAAATGCTAGCTATTATTTTTATTTTTGTGAAGACTTTGACAGGAAGACCATTTCCCTTGAAGATGAATCTTCATATATTATTGCAAATGTCAAGATATGTGGTCTTGTGTGTCGGGATTTAGGAAGTAGTGTTCCTGATGAACAAAGACTGATTTTTGCTGGCAAGCAGCTAAAACATGGATAGACTTTGTCTACAACATTCAGGAGGATTCTAACCTTCATTCTTGTGCTGAGATTGGGGTAGTGCCAAGGGGAGCAAGAAGTCTTATCCCACTTCCAAAATGAATAAGCATGGGGCAGCTAGGTGGCACAGTGAATTGAAAGCCTTGATTCAAGAGGTCCTGGATTCAAATCTGTCCTCAGACATTTCCTCTCTGTGTGACCCTGGAAAAGTCATTTAACCTTATTTGCTGACCCCTTGCCCTTCTGTCCTGGAGACACTAAGACATTGTCACTAAGACAGAAAGTAAAGGTTTAAAAAAATTTTTTTTAACAAAATGAATAAACATTAGAGAAAGATTAAATCTGTTGTCGTTAAATACTACCAAGATTATGAAAATGGCAAGATTGGCCATCAGAGTGCCTCACTGATGTATGTAGGGCCAGAATCTTTATGACCCATCATTGTAACAGATTTAAGCGTGGCAAAAATATTACAACAAACTAGAAGACAAAAAAAATGTATCAAAGATTTTTTAAAAATCTCTGTTAGGGGGCAGCTGGGTAGGTCAGTGGATTGAGAGCCAGGCCTAGAGACAGAAAGTCCTAGGTTCAAATCTGGCCTCAGACACTTCCCAGCTGTGTGACCCTGGGCAAGTCACTTAACCCCCATTGCCCACCCTTACCACTCTTCTGCCTTGAAGCCAATATGCAGTATTGACTCCAAGACAGAAGGTAAGGGTTTAAAAAAAAATCTCCATTAAAAAAAAGAAGAAAAATCACAATAACAGAAACCTCAGCAGAAGTTAAGAAGGACCTCCTTGTGTCACCTTTACTTGTTTCTCCCTTTTTTCCACTGTTCCAGTCCAAGAACCAGATCCAGACTGTGTACCCCAGCCCAGATTCTCCCTTATTCCCTTTCCACAAGTTGCAAATTCAGGAAAAATGCCCCGGCTATGAGCAAGCTGAGAATCTATGTAGACACACTGGAACCTTCCATTTGCAGAGTAGTTTATTACCCAATACTATTTTCCTGACACTTATAAATGTGATGGCTGGTTCACAGAGAGCAGGAAATTTCCCAGATGTGGAATTGGCAAGAGAACCACAGATTCTGCCTTTTTTACTAGTTCAGAACATTAGTTTGCTTTTTATTCTCCCTAACATAAATTCCATCCGGGAGAAAAAAAAAATTCTCTTTGCTCAGCTCTTTGAAGCCAATAGCTTGGAGGCTGGTTATGAAGCAAGTGTGTGGAGGGAGTCCTTTAGGCTTTTCCAAAGGGATCTTAATGGGATCAATGGGCTATGGTTGGAGTAACTCGCCATCTTGTGGGGAAAATAATAAACTACACTCCCAGACTAGTTAATAGTAAAGGGAAGCTTAGATTTTCTGCAGATTTATGGAAGACAGCCCACACAGAATATTCCCATTCTTACTGTGGTACCTCAAGTATACCTGAGATACTTACCAAAGGCACACACAGCCTGCATTTGTGTCACGTTATAACAGATAAATTAAAATACTTTTGCACAAATAAAATAAATGCAACCAGGATCAAAAGAAAAAATATGGATTGGGAAAAGCTTTTCACAAAACACTTTTGCTAAGAAGCCAGGTATCCATTCTGGAGAATTATTTGTTTGTTTGTTTGTTTGTTTATTTTAGAATATTTTTCTATGGTTCCACGATTCAGGTTCTTTCCCCACCTCTCTTCTCTCCCTCCTCCCGGAGCTGACAAGCAATCCCACTGGGTTATAATCATTGTTCATAACCTTTTTTTGTTTTTTTAAATTTGTTTATTTAGTGGAGAATGATTTAGAACTGTACCCAAAGAGCTTTAAAATTGTGCATACACACAATGCAATGATCCAGGACAATCCTGAGAGACTTATGAGAAAGAATGCTATCCACATCTTGAGAAAGAACTGTGGGAGTAGAAACGCAGAAGAAAAACATGTGATTTATCACTTGTTTACATGGGTATAGGATTTGGGGTTTGGTTTTAAAAGATTACTCTTTTACAAAAATGGAAATAGGTTGTGAGTGATAATACATGTATAACCCAGTAGAATTGCTTGTCAGTTCCAGGAGTGGGGAGGGAAGAAGGAAGGGAGGAACTTGAATCATGTAACCATGGAAAAATATTTTTAAAATAAAAAAATAAAATCTAAAAAATTTGTGCATACTCAAAATGATTTTTTTAAAAACTAGAAAGTTCTGCTTGAACTGATGCAGAGTGAAATAAGCAGAACCAGGAGAATGTTATACACAGTAACTGCAATATCATATGATGATCAGCTGTGAAAACTTGACTACTCTCAGCAATATGATGATCTGGGACAATTCTGAAAGACTTATGATGGGGAATGCTCCCCACTTCCAGAGAAAGAACTATTGGAGTCAAATGGATGCAGATCAAAGAATACTCTCTTTCACATCAGTATATTTAGACTTTTATTTTGATATATTGGTTTTCTATGAGTGTGCTCTTACAATGGCCAATATGGAAGTGTATTGCATTATAATACAGGTATAGCTCAGAAAAAAATTAAGTCATTGAAGGAAGAAAGGAGGGAGAGAAGGAAGGAAGGAAGGAAGGAAGGAAGGAAGGAAGGAAGGAAGGAAGGAAGGAAAGAATGGAAAGAGGGAGGGAAAGAAGGAAAGAAGAAAGAAGGGGAGGGAAGGAGGGAGGAAGAAGAAAAGAAAGAAAAGGAAAAAAGAAGGGAAAGAAAATTTGTTCTTTGAGTCTATCCCTTCTCTATCTCGAATCAGAGAGCATGTTTCATCATGAATCCTTTCACATTATGGTTGCTCATTGTAGTAATCAGAGTTCCTAGTCTTTCAAAGTTGATGATCTTTACAATATTGTTGTTATTGTATAAATTGTTCTCTCTTCACTATGCATCTCTTCCCAGGTTTTTTCTGAAACCATTCCTTTCATTGCTTCTTACAGCACAATAATATTCCATCACCTTTATATACTAGAACTTGTTCAGACATCCCCCAATTGATGATCATTGCCTCAGTTTCCAATTCTTTGCCACCACAAAAAGAGCTGCTGTAAATATTTTCGTACATATCCTTCCTTTCCTCTTTCTTTTATCTCTTTGGTGTATAGACCCAATAGCAGTATCAATGGGTCAAAGGGCACACACAGTTTAAAAGCTTTTTGGGCATAGTTCCAAATTGCTTTCTGGAATAGATGGAGCAGTCACATCTCCACCAATGATTTATTAATGTACGTTTTCCCATAGCCCTTCCAGCATGTCATTTTCTTTTTTTCACAACTTAGCCAATCTAATGAGTATAAAGAGTATCAAATTCGGAGCTGTTTGAATTTGTATTTCTCTAATTATTAGTGATTTAGAGTATTTTTTTCCATATGATAGTCTGGATTTTTTTTCTCTGAAAACTATTTGTATCTTTGAACCATTTGTCAAATCGAAAATGATTCTTATTCTTATAAATTTGTTTGTATTCCCCATATATATAGCTTAGAAACGAAACCTTTATCAGAGAAATGACTCACACACACACACACACACACACATGCATGCACACACCATTTCCTACTTATCTTCTATTTTTAGCTACATTGGTTTGTTTGTGCAAAAACTTTTTAATTTTATAAAATCAAAATTGTCCATTTCACCTCCGGTGAACCTTTCTGTCTCTCGTTTGGTCATGGACTCTTCCTTTACGCAGAGATCTGTCAGATCATTTCTTCCATATGCCTCTACTTTGCTTATGATGTCATACTTTATGTCTAAATTATGGACCCATTTGGAGCTTGTCTTATAATGTTAGATCTTGGTCTACATTCATTTCTGATAAACTGTTTTCTCATTTTTCTCTGAATTCCCAATCAATAGTAAGTTCTTGCCCCAACAGCTGGGATCTTTGGGTTGAGCAAACACTAGATTACTGAGCTCATTTGTTTCTCTATATCATACCTAATCTATTCCATTAATCAGCCTATCTATTTCTCACCTAATAATAAATCATTTTGACAACAACGAGTTCGTCATATAGTTTGAGATTCTGTCCTACTAAGCCCCCTTCTCATTTTTTAATCGATTTCTTTGATATTCTTGACCTCTTGTTCCTCCAAAATTAAAAACAGAAAAAACCTTTACCTTCCTTATCTAAGTATTGTTCCTTCTTAGAATCTTCTTAGAATCTATGTTTTGGTTCCAAGGCAAAAAAGAGGTAAAGGCTGGACAGTGGGAGTTAAATGACTTGGTCAGGGTCACACGGCTCTCCAAATGAATTTTGCTATTTGTTTCTAATTCTATAAAATTGTCCTCCAGAAGTCTGTATGGCACTGAATAAGTAAGTTCATTAGGCAATATTGTCGTGTTTATTATATTGTGTCAACCCGTCCATGATCCATTAATATTTCTTCAATGATTTCGATTTGCCTTTGTGCTAAAGAGTGCTTTGGTATTGTGTTCTTAAAGTTCCTGTGTGTGTCTTGGCAGGCAAACTCCCAAGCATCTGGGACTGCGTTCCGTTATTTCAAATGCAATTTCTCTTCCTATCTCTTCCTGCCAGATTTTGTTGGTAACACACAGAAATGCTGATGGTTTGAACGAGTTTGTCTTCTAGCTCGCAATTTTGCTGAAGTTTCCATTGTTTTAATTAGCTTTCTAGTGGAAGCCTCGATGCTTTCAAGATCAGCCAGCGTCCAGGATAAATAATCGGAGTGTGCTGGTTTTGCTCTTGACCTTCTTCCCAATTTCTTTTTAAGTGGCATTTCCTTCTATAGCACATCCTGATGAACCATAAATAGAAATCTGACCCAAGGCGGGGACTTTCCCCAGCCTGAGAAACTTAAAGGGTGGCTGTCAGCATTCTTCTAAGGCCAGGAAGAAGGCTGACCAGGGCCTCAAGGAAGGAGGAGCAAAGGGCAGAGCTGGAGCCAGGTGGGATCCATCACCATACAGTCAGGAGAGTGGAGACGGGGGAAGGTTTCCCCTGGAGGGGCAGCTGCAATGTCTCACTAGGTTTCTCGGGAGAAAAAGAGCATCCATCCACTCCCCTCAAAGCTTCCGGCCATGGTCCAAAGGCCCCCGCTTCAGGACCTCTTGTTTCTGGGCAGCGAGGAGACCAAAGATGGCGGGAGAGGGCACTGAAGGGAGATAATACCTCCGCCCATTCAGCAGGGGCAGATCTTTATGGGAATACCTCTGCCTCCGGGATCCCAGCAATATTTTTCTCTCAAAGTTTTGTCTTCCTCAGTGCACCGAACTTTCTTGTCACCTGGAGTCCAGGGGCTGGTGGGAGAAACTGGTTTAAAGAGTGATGGGCTGACCCATGAGCTGAGAGGAGGCCCTCTAAGGACCTCGGCCCTTGCTTGGCTGCCCCAGGAATGTGGAACGTCCCCCAACCAAGTTCTCTACAGACTCTCAGACCAGACAGCCTAGGAGGGGCAGAGTAGGGATGGATGGTAAGAAGTTACAGTCATTTTCTTTAGTTATGTTATTTAGTGCTAGCTGGGCCCTTCTGACTTTTCCTTTTTTTAAAAAATCCTTTCTTTCTTCCTTTCTCTTTCTTTTCTTTCCTTCCTTTTCTTTTCTTTCTTTCCTTCCTTCTTTCTTTTATCTCTTTCCCTTCCTTCCTTCCTTCCTTCCTTCCTTCCTTCCTTCCTTCCTTCCTTCCTTCCTTCCTTCCTTCCTTCCTT
>NC_058132.1:615394440-615411047 GCF_016433145.1 Gracilinanus agilis | reverse complement strand
CCTAAAAAAAAAAAAACAAAACCCAATTACATATAATAACAAATTTCTACATAGGTTTTCCTAAATTATGTGATTGAACTTATCTCCTTCCCTTCCCTCTCTCAGGACTGGCAGGCGATTTGATCTAAAACCCTAACCTACTATCTCAGTAACAACTCTAGGACAGAAGGGCAAGATTAGGCAAATGAGGTTAATTGACTTGCCTAGGGTCACACCGCTAGTGAGCACCTAAGGCTACATTTGAACCCAAGTCTTTATGATTCCAAGCCTGGCTCTCTTTCCACTGAGCTACCCAGCTCCCTCACCTTCTGACTCTTTTTAAAGTTTTATTTAAATTTTATTTTTTAAACCCTTACCTTCCATCTTAGAATCAATACTATGTATTGATTCCAAGGCAGAAGAGCAGTAAGAGCTATGTAATGGGGGTTAAGTGACTTGCTCAGGGTCACTCAGCTAGGAAGTGTCTGAGACCAGAGGAGCTCCCACCTCTAGGCCTGGCTCTCAATCCACTGAGGTACCCAGATGACCCCTCTGACTCTTCTTGAAGAAGGGATTCATCATTGAGAAGCACCAGGCTTCTAAATAGTCCATAAGACACGGAGCCTTCTGTTTCCACCAAACATGCTTTCCAGCATACTTTCTGTCATCCCCGCCATGGCCACCTTTCACAGCTGATGCCAATGAATATCTCAGTATATCTCCATGTGGTTTGGAGGTTCTTGTCCAGTTCCTCACTCCTCCATCCTCTGTGACATATCCTGGTGGCCGGGCTGCAATCCTCCTCCTCTGTTCCACCTGCTTTAGAAGCTCCTCTTGGAACTACAAAGGTCTTTTAAAGCAAACATAATTATCACCATGGTGGTTGGTTTTTTAATGCTCCTCCTTGCAAGAAGACATGACCAGGTGGTCCATGAAATACTACAGCCGGTTGCTCTTGGGCTCACAAAGACCCCAACTCTGCCAACACCTTTGTTTCCTTCGCTAAAGAGAGATACCCTATAAGCCACGTTTTCTTTAAGCTACTACATCCATTTGTCTTCTGGCCCAATTAAAATAACACTATTCAATCGTGTGACCCTGGGCAAGTCACTTAACGCCCATTACCTAGCCCTGGCATTCTTCTGCCTTGGAAACTATACACGGTATTGATTCTAAGATGGAAGGTAAGGGTTTAAAAAACAAAACAGTAATATTGATGTAGTTCAGCTTTTTCTATAGTATTGTTGGTTACTAGACAAATATATCATTTAGAGTACAAGATTATTGGCTACATTAATATCTGTGGGCACTTAAAGACTGATTCTTAGGGAAGACAATGGAGTAAGCACTTATTAAACACCTACTATGTGATTGGCACCATACTAAGGCCCTTCCCAAATATCTCATTTGACGAGGAGTTTGGGGAAGGTGTTGGGGGTGAGAAAGGAAGGTGTGGCTCACCATAGCTCAGAGGAGAATTGTTTTGATTTTTTAATAGGACTGCGAGTCCTTTAGTAAGGTGAAATGAAGGCTGCCCTGAATCTAAAATCATATTAGCAGAAGTGTTTGCATGGGCACTGGGGTCCCCTTTACCCATAGATGTGGAAATCTGAGGCTCCCAGGAGGTAAACCTCAAAAGGGAGAACTTCACCAACTGAAGGGTCACTTATGAGAAGCTCCTAATTCATGTTAAGTCCAGAGATGAGTGTTCTGGGCTGTGGGTGGCATTTGCTACCCTCACATCTTGGGCCACACATCTTATATTTTTGTGGGGGTTTTTGGTCACCAAAACACTCATCATCTCTCCTCCACCTCCTGGCCTCTTTCAGGACTTAGATTAAGGGTGACCTTCTTCTTCAAGGAGACATCTTGGACCCTCACACTGTTATTGCCTTCCCTCTGAGATTACCTTTCATTTACATCGTATTTATCTTATATGTCGATCGATGTTTGCATTGTTGTCTCTTTCATTAGACTGTCAGCTCTCAGAGGGCAGGGGCTGCTTTGGCCTGTCATTGTACCCCGCTTCGGCAAATCACTTAGCACAGTGGTTCCCAAACTTTTTTGGCCTACCACCCCCTTTCCAGAAAGAATATTACTTAGCCCCCTGGAAATTAATTTTTTAAATTTTAATAGCAATTAATAGGAAAGATAAATGCACCTGTGGCCATCGCCGCCTCTCTGGATCGCTGCAGCACCCACCAGGGGGCGGTGGCGCCCACTTTGGGAATCACTGACTTAGCATCTCTGGGCCTCATTTTCCTCCAGTGACTTGAGTAAGGTCACAGAGGTTGTAGCAAGAAGCTCAGGATCCAAAACAGGGTTCTTTGCAACCCCACAGAAGGGTGTTGTTGTTTAGCCTTCCTTTTTGATGGAAGACCCATGTCATCATGGGGGCGTGGATTGTGACTTGGACTTGAATTGGATTTTATTGAGGCAGTTATACAGACTCAGCCTTGCTCTCTTCCAGTGGAGGGCAGAAATCGAGCCAGCTGGCAATGCTTCTGGAGGAAGGGGCGCCCTTGGTTTCTTCCATGGCTAACGAAACTCTACGTATTCCATGGCCAGCTTCAGCTGCCTTTGCACCGAGGAAGTCTTCATGTGCTTGGGCTAAATATCCCCCTAACTCACCAATGGGCTTAAAATCTGTCCAGCAGCCTTCAACCTGGCTTAGCCCATCCGCTGAGATGGTTTTCCTGGGGTGGGACCACTGTGCATGCCATGGCTTCTTGGAGCCACAGGGGAAGAGTTGGGTGATGGGTGGACACCCAAGAAAGATGAGCAGCCTTGGCAAGTGCTCAGCAAGTCCTCACCTCAGAGGTGCTAGTCCTCCCTGAACACCCCTATAGTAGCAATAGATAATTTTTAAGGCTCCTTCAAGCTCTTTCTCGGACCCTCTTCAACATTACAAGGCTGCCCATTCCTTTGGAAGGCATCTTCATCATTCAACAGCTTCTCCTTAGTTTTTGTTTGTAAACCCTTACCTTCCATCCTAGATTCAATATTTTGTATTGGTTCTAAGACAAAAGAAGAGCTGTGAGGGCTAGGCAATGGGGATTAAGTGACTTGCCCAGGGTCACAGAGCTAGGAAGTGTCTCAGATCAGATTTGAACCTTAGGACTTCCCATCTCAAGGCCTGGCACTCTATCCACTGAGCCACCTAGCCACTCCCCCCTAGAGCCATTTGCAGAGGTGGGGGGCTATGAGTAGGGCCTTTACATGCTGTTTTGGTGGAACTGCTCTTTATCCCTTCTTCCTAAATCTTGTTATGATGGAAGATTCACAGCTTGTTGAAGGGTTGGTGTCATCTATGTAGATGATGAAAAAAAGGAAGAGATAGCCACAATAGGATTAAAATACTTATATTAAAAGTTCTTCCTTATATGGAGCCCACCCAAAGACCTTTGTTCTGCTCAGTAACAACATGATGGCTCTACAGATAATTCGAGAAAAGATCTTGGTCCCTTTCCCTCCCCTCAGGGTTTTTCACCAAGGAAATGATGAGGGTTTCTACAGGGAGAGATGCTCCTATTGGGAGCAGATAAGCCTGGAGGCCCATCTGCTTCCCAAATATGTATCAGAACCACAGAAATTGGGCAGCAGCTGGATAGTACAGTGGACAGAGGGCTAGACTTACAGTAGGAAGAACCTGGGATCAAATTTGACCGCAGACACACTTTTTAACTTTGGGACCCTAGACAAGTCACTTACCCCATCTGCCTAGCCCTTGCCCTACTGTCTTAGAGCTATTACTAAGACAAAAAGTAAGGTTTTAAACAAAAATCACAGAATTTTGGAGTCGGCAAGGGCCCCAACAGCCAGCTAACCCGAGGAGGGAGAATCCCCACTACCATACGATGAGGGGGACCCCCAGACTTTGCTTGCAAACCTCTAGGACACCTTTCGGCAGCATATTCTGCTCAGACCTCCAGCAGTCGAGTTTTTCCTGACATCAAGCTTCCACTGGCCTCTTTACCATCCCACCCAATAAGTCAGAGACCTTCAGAAGGCAAACCAAACAGAACCAGGTTTTGCCCTTCTCAGGATAGCTGTTAAAAATGTGAAGACGATCACGTCCCTCTCTCTTCTCTTTTCCTGTTAAATACCCTCAACCTCTGTGTCCCAGATCTGGTCTGACCATGACAGTACAGGGGGATGATGGGAACAACAGCGAGCATCTGTATGGGCTCTGGGTGACAGAGTACTTTGCAAATCTGATCTCCCATCCTTCGGTGGCTATTGAACACTGCTGAATCCCATCGAGCCTGGGGTCCTCTAGACCCCCCAGAATCAAGCAAGCTATTTTCTACCCATGTCTTGTCCATCTGATACTGATGAAATTGCTCCATCCCAAGTTTGAGACTTTCCATGGAGCCCTTATGAATTTCATCTTGTTTAGTTCAACTCAAAGAGAGTTCCACCACTCATTTCTTCCCAGGCTAGAGGAATCCCATGTTTCCTCGCAGGGCAGAAGGGTTGACCGATATTGAGTGAGTGGGTGCACAAGCAGCCTAAGAAACACCCGACTTCAGACACCCAGGAGATCTCGCCCACATGATCCCATGGCCAGGACCCTCACCCCAAGTCTACTCTTCTCCCCTTCCCCCACCAAAAAAACCACACAAACACAGAAGTTGATCGGGAAGGGTCTGGTATTCTCTTTATCGCTCGAGGGACTCCCATCACCCCAGGGTCCCACAAAAGGCACTTAGACGGAGCTTTGTCTTACACCAACCCTGCCCACTATTCCCGGCTCCTTTTTTTGATTTAAGAATAACACTCTGATATGTATTACCACCCTGACTCCCCCTTGGCACTGGTATTGCAATAATTAGGCAGTGGAAGGGGTCAAAGGGCCAACCTTCAGGGCACCTTAGAACCAGGGAGTCAGGGTGGAAGGGAGGGGACACAGGCTCTGGTTTCCTGGGAGCTGTCCCCCAACGAGCAAACATGGAGGAGTTAGGGGGAAGGGCTGTGTGGCTTGGGTTGGCACTAAGAAAAAAACCAAACCATAACAGAACAGCTTGGCCTGGCCACCAGAACTCTTGACTTCCTAATAGGCCTGTGGGGTAATGTTGGGACCAGGAGTCTGCTGGGGGGAAGAGATCACCCCTGGGTGTAAGGGGTTCTCCCATGAGTCACCTCAAACCAGACCCAAAGCAGGGGATAGGATGGAGAGTGGAAAGACAGAAGCAGGCACTGAATTGAGGCATGGACTGTTCCTCCACCTCCCACCCCCATTCTAAGGAGGGGATGCTTGGAGAAGGAGACAGGAGGTCCCAGAGGCCCTCAACTCCACCTGATTTGGGGGTTGCAACCAAACCCTTAAGCCAAATTAACCACCAGGCAATATGGGGAAACTAAGGGCACACCAGACAGCTCCAGGACTGGTGGGGCTGAAGCAGGAGTGAAGCAGGGGACTGAGGCACTGGCATCCCCTAGGTTCACTTGCTCCTTTCAGAAAATAGCAGTTTAAAAAATGTAAAAATCCTTTCCCATCCCGCTCTCCTTCCCCCTCAGGTCCTGGGCCCCGAAGAGGGACAAGGAGTGTCTTCCCACCCTTTCAGCCTCCCTGCCCCTTTCCTCTAAAAATCTATATACACATATACATATTTATATGGCACAATGGGGGCTGGGAGCCCTGGTCCCCAGCCCCTCCTCCTCCCCTCCCCCAGACCCCATTTAGGGACTGAAAGGGCTAATCTCACCCAAATGGTGGCACATTTGGCCTGGGACATTCATGATTAAGGCAGATGTGATAAAAAGGGTGTTGTGTGTGTGTGTGTGTGTGTGTAGGGGTGATGGTATAAGGAAGGCAGGAATTGCTGAGGGGGCCACTGCCCCCCCCCCAAGACTGAGAATGTTCTATTACTGAGGGGATTCCCTTATTTGTCCCCTAGCCCATCCCCTACAGACAATAGGGGTCTGGGGCAGTATTCACGGGTCCTACTCAGATCTAGGTCAGTAGGCTTTTCTTTGCCATGCCTCAGTTTCCTCAACTGTAACAGCTGCCCTCCTTTTTTTAAGAGGCACTAATTGTAAGAGGAAAGACTCCATTTCAGAGGGTAGGTGTGGGAGCTGCAAGGGAGGGACATTGAGCCAAACTTCTCCTCTCACCTTCTCATCTGGACTGTTTTGGGGAATAAACCTGCTTTGGGGGTATCTCCTATGTTTTTCCTTGCCACCTCCAACCTCTGGGGAGGAGGGGCTCTCTGAACAAGGCACTTAGCATCCAACCTTGCCTACCAAGGGAGGCCAGGCTGGGGTGGAGGTGGGGAGTTAAGTGGGGGTGAGGTACTGGGTCACAGAAAAGCTGAAACACAGACATCTCCCTCTTCTTCCCTAAGAAGGGTCCCCAAATTTGGCAGCAGAGAAACTCAGCAACACTGGAAGGGAGGAACAGAGGGGTTGAGGGTCCCCACCTTGAACCTTAACCCCCCTCCAAAGTCCCATTGCTGGGGCAGAAGGGCACATAAGGCACTGATGCTTGGTGTTAAAGGACCCAGCCCAGATGTGGAGGGAGGCAGCCAGAGGGGGTCAAGCCTGAAGCCCAAGGCCACCTTCAGTCTTTCTTGTTGCCCCTTTATCTCTCCAATCCCCCCTCATCCACTCCTCCCATTCTGGGTCTGAGGAGGTGAGCTGGGCTGGCTGGTGGTGGTGGTAAGGGGACAGAGTCCTTCCCCGTGGCACTGAATTTTAAAATCAGATTTGTTTCTTTAAAAGAGAAAAGGAAGATGGTGACTGGAAGTTCAAGTGTGAAGAAGAGAACTGGCTTCCAGAGTGCTGAAGTGGAGGGTCGGTGGGGTGCGTGCCTGGCCAGACCTAGCTCTGTGACACCAGCAGGAGGCCCGGGAGCTGGGAGACCAGGAGGGGCACCAGCCCCCCACCTCACTAGCTCTCAGTCCTCTGCTGTTTGAGCACCGAGTAGACGTCATCGACGCGGCTGAGCCGTTCAAAGAAAGGAAGGAGGTCCTGAAGTTCTGTGTCGCCCATGTTGTCGAACCATGAGGCCACTGGTACCTAAGAAGGGGGAAGATGGAGGCCACGGGCAGATGGTCAAAGCCACGGCCAAGCTCCTGTCCCACCAGGCTGACAGCCCCCCGTCACCCTGTCTGTAGCCTAGAGAGGATCTGTTCAGAGGCGGGAGATCCATCTGCCTCTCTTCACCACTCTTCTAGGCTCCAAAACCTCGGTCCCACCACTGACCCATCCCCTGCCCAGTCCCAGACTCCAGGAGTCTTATCTCCTTCCCTCCCTCCTCCTCCTACTCACAGCATTGTCTGGATGGAAGACATAGGAGGCAGGAGAGTTGTCCAGGATGAGCACCCTCCGAAGGTCCCGACCCAGGCGGCTCAGGTCTTTGACGTAGTTCCCTCGGTGGAAGACACAGGACTCTCGGAAGAGCCGAGCTCGAAATGACCCCCACTTGTCCAACAGGTCAGCAACAGGGTCTGCATACTATGAGGTGGGGGGAGGAGGAATAGGTAGTATAATGTGTGGTGTGCAAAGGGGAGCAGGGGAGCCCCAGCCTCCTACACGACTAGCTGTGTGACCCTGGGCAGGTCACTTCAATAATAAAACCCATCTCACAGGGTAGTTGGAAGGATCAAATGAAATAATGTATATAAAATGCTTTGTAAACCTTATGATACTACATAAATGCTATTACTATTACTCCTACTATTGTTGTTGTTACATTATTTATGGCCAAAATTATTATTATTCTGTTAGGGCTTGAAGGGGATGTCATGGTTATTTTTATCATTATGGTAGGGACTGAAGAGGATGTCTTGGTTATTGTTGTTATCATTGTTGTCGATCGTGAAAGAGATGTCTTGGTTATTATTATTGTTCTGGTAGGGACTGAGAAATATCTTGGTTATTATTATTGTTTTGGTAGGGACTGAGAAATGTCTTGGTTATTATTATTGTTTTGGTAGGGACTGATAGGGATGTCTTGGTTATTGTTGTTGCTGTTGTAGTGCTTGAAGGGGATGTCATGGTTATTGTTATTGTTCCGGTAGGGATTGATGGGGATGTCTTGGTTATATATAAGGGTTAAATTAGGGGTTTGACAAAAATAAAAGAGCAGCTTTTAATAACTTAAGTTTTAATGAGAATATAGTAGATTTGTAAATTAATATTATCCCTTTAAGCCAAAGAAAAGAAAACTTCCAGCAGCTTTTAACAATTAACAATTAAGTTTGATTGAACTAGAGATAGTAAAATATAGTAAAATGAATATAGTAAAGGAGGGAAATATAGGAAAGAGGTAGAGAAAGAAAATTTCCCAATGTCCATACTAGTTATCCTAAAGCTACCTATAACTACTGCTAATAACAACTGCCCCACAAAGTTCCAATGCAATGCAGCCCAATCAAAACCAACCCAATCGGTGTTTAATCCAACCCCAATTAGGTCTGTCAACGAAGAGCAACCACCTCCCAAAAAAATTCAAGAAAGAAAAAAACCTAACAGCCCAAACCAAAAGCCTAAAAGCCCTCTAATGGCTAAAGCCCTCTCAGTAAGCTCAGGTTCGCCTTTTATATTGCAGCAACTAAATGCCAACCACCAACCCAACACACCCCCAGGAACCAACTTCCTCACAACTGCCAAACTAACTGTCAGCAAATGACTTCCCTTGACCAACTGAAGCTGGCCCCCTTTTATATCCCCTTCTTACCTCACTTGTTCTCTCTGGTTTCTACTTCCTGTCACTGTGGGCTGGTTAATCCCTACACATCTCAATGGTAAGAGGGTCCCTTGTTAAATTAGAGAAAAGGAATAAATTCCTTTTTACAGTTATTATTATTATTATTTTTGTTCTGGTAGGGACTGATGGGTATGTCTTGGTTATTATTATTATCGTTTTGGTAGGAATTGATGGGTATGTCTTGGTTATTATTGTTGTTTTGGTAGGGATTGATGGAGATGTCTTCGCTATTGCTGTTGTTGCTGTTGTAGAGTTTGAAGGGGATGTCATGGTTATTATGATTATAATTATTGTTATATTATCATTATTTTGGTAGGTCTTGAAGGGGATATCATGGTTATTATTATTATTGTTGTTCTGTAGGGATTGAAAGAGATGTCAAGACTTCCCCAAGGTCATATCTAGAAGGGCAGCATCTTCGACTTGGCCTAATCAGTGGGGAGGAGTGATGGGGATTCTCAAGGAAACAGAGCAGAGGAGGAAAAGTCCTAAGTCTCCAACCCACCTTGTGGAAAAAGGAAGTGGAGAGAAGGAATGGGGGCCTTCCAGGAGGCTTTCCTACAGCACTGGGAGAAGGGAGGATGAGTAAGAAGGCAGGGGCTCACCTTGGCCAGGCTGGCTGTGAAAAGCACACACTCAAACAACTCCCCCATCCGCTGCAGGAACTCGTCCACATGGGGCCGTTTCAGCACATAGACCTGGGGGTAGGGTCAGTGAGGGACTGGCCTGGCTGAGGAGGGGAGGACTTGCCAGCCACCCCCATGGAGAGGAAATGGGAAGTGAAAGTGGAGAAGCTCAGAAACACTAGTTGATCCAAAGGTCTAGGGATGGGACTCTCCCATTCCCCACACCCACCCCGGCTGCCATGACTGCTGCCCTGACCCTACTGGTCCCATAGGAGGACTGAGTCTTGGGTCATATTGAGATTGCCAGAGGAAAGGTCTACAGGTAGGACAGGGGGATAGGGTACCCTAGGGCCCCCCTCACCCCAAGCGATGCTGGGTACCGGCCCCCGAACCAAGTAATGGAGAACAGGCTGAAGAGAAAACAGCCTATCCTGGATTACTTGAAACGGGTCCCGGCCACAGGGTGAGGTGAGAGGTAGGAGGAGGGCAGAGAGATCTATTAGGAATAGGGAAATAATCAGAAAGCACCGCAGCTCTCTCAATGGAGCTAGACAAAAACTAACTTATTAGCTGTTTGATCTCAGGCAAGTCACTTCCCTCCCCTCTCTGGGGATGGACTTCACAATCTATCAAATGAGAGGGTTGGACCAGATTGAACATTCTAACCTTTATTGCATAGTGGGAAGTTTACTGACTTTTTCTCAGAAACAGGATTTTAAATGCATTAAATAAAATTCAAAGGATTACAAGGATTATCAATTATACTGAGATGAAGTGAGGAAAATAGCAAAAAGCCTCAAGTTTATAGACCCAAGTCAAGAGTCCCCACCCAGCCTAATCATGCCTAAGGGGCCCCTTCCAGTTCTAATTTTCAGGGACTCTAGTATAGGAGAGGTCAGTTCTTATTGGAGTCTAGCAGCCTCAGAGACTCAAAGGAAACCTAAGTGAGGCCGGCTCTTCCCTTCCCTTCTAGTCATCCTTCACCCCTTCCCACTCTTGCCCGTGACCCAACCCTATGGCCCCCCCGCCATCCACTCACCTGGTGAACCATTCCATCAATCTCCACAGGGATGATGAAGTCTGCATTGCTCACGGGCTGTGGGAGACACAAAAGGACTGTGGACGAGTGTCCAGGCTCCAGTCCTTCCCTTAGAGAATGGTGGAAGGAGAGGGAGGAACAAGGAGTGCCAACCCCAAGACCTGAGAAGGTGGTGGGAGGGGTAGGGCTGGGGCTGGTGGGGGTCCCCAGGGTCAGAATCCAACCTTAAATGAACTATGCACCAAGGTCTCATCCAGGTCGATGACCACACAGATTTTGCCCAAGTCCTGGGCTTTGGCCTCAGGAAGCAGGTATTTAACTGGTGCCTGTGGGGACAACAAAGGGGGACAGAGAGACAAAAGGATGGAGGGCCACCAAGAGACAACAGGAACAATGCCCGTCCGACTTGATGTCCCCCAACAGCTCTTCTTCTTGGCCTCAATCCCTACTGCCTAAGGAACATTTCCCCAGTCGCCCACCCCCAGGCCAGCTCAGTGCAAAGGGTCCCAGATGGGAGTCCATGGGAAGCCCTGTGTTCTGGTCTTGGCTATGATACTCCCTAGGATCTGGAAGCAGAGGATTTCACCTGTCCTCAGTCTCCTTATCTGTAAAAGGCACATTTATCTCCCCTAGCTCTTCTTTCAGGACTTCTGGGAGGCTGAGATGAGAAAATGCCTGGATCACCAGTAATAACAACAACAACAACAACAATAATAATAATGCATTCATAGAGCCCTTGGAAGTCTTCAATATTGCATATATAACTTCATTTGACTTTCACAAGGAGGTGATTTGGGCACAGCAGAAAGCGGACCTTCCAGGAACATGGAAGCTGTTGTTGTTTAGTCATGTCCAAATCTTTTTTAAAAAATTTAATTAAATTTAGGAGGCAGCTAGGTGGTTCAGTGGACTGAAAGCCAGGCCCGGAGAAGGGAGGTCCTGGGTTCAAATCTGGCCTCAGATACTTCCCAGCTGTGTGGGCACATCATGACTGATGGTCACAGTGAGCGAATCACAAGGAAACTCCCTAAGATTATCTGGAGAAAAGAAGGGACCAGCTGGCCATGGTAGCTGCCTCATTGGGAAGTTCTTTTTGCCAAGGACAACAGAGATTCTGTCCTTTTTCTCAGTCTTTTGAACCACTCCTACAAGGTAGAAAGGGATGAACAAGTATTATTTTCCCATTTTGCAAATGAGGAACTGGTTATGGGCCAAAAAACTCACGCAAGGTCCAACAAAATGCATCTACGACGTGTCCGAGGTGGGCCACTTAGCCATGCTCCACTCTGCCATATTAAACGAGGCGCTGCATGTTTATGGAGTTGAACTGAATTCTATGAAACCATTTGGAAAAGCTGAAAGCAATACTCAGGTTCCAGGAGTTATTACTCTAATGATTAACTCGGAGCCTCACGTGGTAGAAAGATCAACTGGCCCTGTGGTCAAGAGGCCCAGGTTAAAATGGCAGCTCTAATGGGAAACTAGGCAAGAAATTGGATCTCTCTTCATCTCAGTTTCCTCATCCGTAAAATGGGGATAATAACTGCTGTTTGGGGCAGCAGCTAGTCGATAGAGAGCCAGGAGTTGGGAGATCCTGGATTCCAATCTGGCCTCAGACACTTCCTAGCTGGGTGAAGCTGGCCAAGTCACTTAATCCCAATTGGCTAGCCCTTACCGCTCTTCTGCCTTTGAGCCAATACTTAGAATTGATTCTAAGACAGAAGGTAAGAGTTTAAAAAAGAAAGAAAGAAAGAAAGAAAGAAAGAAAGCATGCTGGGAAGCTTAAAAGTCCATATAAATGTAAATGATTTATTAATTAATCATGTTGATCATTAGTTGATAATGATTGATAGTTATTACCAATAACCAATTAAGAATGATCAATAATAGTCATGGTGATTACAATAATTACACTGCCCCTGCCCCTTCGAGTGTACTGACCTTGGGAACAGTCCCATTTTCTTCCACCAGCAGTGGGGCATTATTGTTAATGGCCACGGGCTCTGCGTCATCATGACACAGGCAGCAAAACAGGGAATGGAAGATTCTTCGGCCCCGGGGTTTCTTTGAAGGTGGTGGCGGCGGCGGCTGATCACCTGCGGGGTCCAAAGAGGGTTCAAGAGGCTGGTGGTAGTGACAGTCAGCCCTAACATATTAGACTGGGATGCTCAAGGAGGAAGAGCCTCCAATCAAACCAGCCAGGATGAGGAAGGCTGCCCGGCACCACAGAATGAGCTGTGATTTTGAGAGTCAGAGAGGGCGTGAGTTGGAATCCAGGTTCTACCTCTCCTATTACTACCGTGTGATGAAGTCATTTAACTTCTCCTTGCATGGGAGTTTCCTCCAGTGTAAAAAAAGGTCCAAGGACCTCTGAGGACTCTCCCAGGCACAGATCTATGTTCTGAGGAATCCAAAATCTGCCACAGGAAGCTCTGGTAGCTCAAGGCACCAGGAGACAGACTCGTCCCAAGATCCACAGGGTCTGAGGCACCATCCTCAAGCCTTGGGGCGCAGTGGGGAACGTTTCCTTTTTCCTGAAGCCCTCCCACATTCCTCAGCAGACCCCTGGCTGCAGAAGCACAGCCAGCCACCAGACCAGAGAGGGCTATGGGAAGGAGGGGGTATTGGCCAGGCAAGCATTTCCCTGGTCAAAGCTGGCTGCCTCTCAACCAACTGTGGGGCTGCTCCCCGACTCTCTCCAACTATGGACTCCCTAAGGGCAGTCAAAGGAAATCAGGTCAGGAAGTGAACTTTTTTTTTTTTTTAACCCTTACCTTCTGTCTTAGAATCAATACCAAGTTTAGGTTCCAAGACAGAACAGCAGTGAGGGCCAGGCGGTGAGGATTAAGTGACTTGCCCAGGTTTCTAAAGTCACATTTGAACCTAGGAACTCCTGGCTCTCTATCTACTGAGCTGCCTAGCTTCCCCCTTAGACTGAGTCTTAAAAAATGATGCTTGTCAGGGGATGGTAGGCAGCTCTGTGGATTGAGAACCAAGAGATCCTGGGTTCAAATGTGGCTTCGAACACTTCAGTGGGCAAGTCACTTAAATGAACCCTCATTGCCTAGTCCTCACTGCTGTTCTGTCTTGGAGCCAATCCAGAGTATTGATCCTAAGACAGAAGGGAAGGGTTTAAAAACAGAATGATGCCTGCAGAGAATTTAGATTTGTATGAATGAATGTAGAGTATCTGAATAATGGGACAAGATGCTGCCAGTAACATAAAGGAAAACTTTTAACTTTGAAAGACATCAGCACTGTGAAGGACAAACAGTGACCCAGAACCCCCACCTCTTAGAAGAATGAGCCATTTTTCAGTTCCTGCTAAGGTGATTTTTTTTTTTTGACTGACTATATTTATTTGCAAGAAAGTTTGCCCTGAGTTCAAATCTGACCTCGGACACTTCCTATCTGTGTGACCCTGGACAAGTCATTTAACCTCCATTGCTGAGCCCTTGCCACTCTTCTGTCTTAGATTTAATGCTAGGACAGAAAGTAAGAGGGTTTTTTTTAAGTATAGAATACATTCTCCCCATTACTCTGCTCCCCTCTGAACGTCCCTCTTTCTCTTGTGCATTAAAATGAAAAATGGGTTCCAATGGCCCTCTTTTGGGGGGCATCTCTAACTACCGATCTCTTCCACCACCACCCAATCCCAGAGAGAGAAATACAAAGTCCTTGCTTGTCCCCAGGAAGCCTAGTCCTGCAAAAACAAACCCACAACACAGCCAGCTCCAAGAATTCACGGCTTTCCACCTTTGGGACAATCACCTCTCTGTCTCAATTTTACCCGTGAAGGAACTGGGCTAAAGAGTGATTTGCCCAAGGATCAAACAGTTGGCAAATGGTCACACCAGAATTTGAACCCAGATCTGTGGTTGTGTTTTTCACTATCCCAGGCTGGGCTTTTTCTCTATTTGGAAACAAAAAGTTCAGGTTGAAAGCTCAGATGCAGGGACAAATTATATATGTGTATGTGTATAATATGGAAAATAAGAAATAACGTTATATGTGAATAATATACAAAATGGATAACTTAGAACCATCCAGAAATAACATAATATGCATAGATAAGCATGTACCCTTATACTGTGTAATAAATAAGGTATAATAATGTGTTAAATAGAGAATATATAATAGAATGATCTATAATGTACATAGGAGATAAAATAATAAATAACATGCATGAATAATGTAAACTGGATGACTTATAATAATATCTAAATAATATATAAAAATGACATCTATTAATAATATATAAAAAAGATAATAGTCTAGAACTATATTCTGCATACGGGGAGGGTTATGTCTGAGTATAATCTATCAAATAATAAATGACATATTTTACTAATGTAGAAAATGGATACTCTATAATGCTAGGATCTATAAATATGGCACATACATATATATACACACAGATTCGTGTTGATGGGCGGGTGTAATCTACAGAATAATAAATAACATCCACGTGGACTATTTAATCAAGTAATCTCCAAATACTATGCTATATACGTGTGTATAATTTCTAAAAATAAATAATGTATATAAACTGGCTGCTCTAGAAAAGTAATCTAGAAAGAATGTGTGTGTGTGTGTGTGTGTGTGTGTGTAGGCATGTGTGTGCTTAGAACGTGTAAAGGGCTAAATAACCTGTCACTAGATTAAACGGATGCTCTACAATAGCCTGTATGTGCTTTGAACATAATACCCGATATGGGGGCTAGTCAGCAATAAAGCCATCTAGATAATAATGTGATCCAGACTGTGCCTGTTCCTCTGGGTTTAGAGCATATACAATAACAAATAAGGTCTCGTCTCTCTCAATAACACCGAAGCTGGGGTTCTCGGATAAAGCAAGCTATAAATACTCTTATTATATATGCACGTGTGGATTCTGCACTTCCTGGAACCGGATCCCCGGCCCGAGGGGCCCCTGCGGTGGCCCAAACTCCTCCCGGGATCGCCTCCCACCCTCTCCCTTCCTGCCGTCCACCTCCTCCCTGTAGAAATTAGGGTTCAAGGTCCGCGGTGCCAGCTGGCACTGAGAGGGGCCGGCGGCGCCGCAGACACTGGGGAGCCTGTACTCTGTCCCACGCCATCTGCACGGACACGTCCCAGTCCTCGGCCCCTCACCCTCCAGCCCTCCCGGTTCGCCCAGCCCCAGATACCCCGGGAGTGCCCCGGGAGTTCGGGTTCAGCGGGGCGGCACATAAGACAACAAGTTCATTTCCATCCGATGGGGCGCCCCGAGCTCTGGACGGAGCTCCGCTGGCCAGCAGGGAAGGCTGGGGGTGGGGCGAGGGGTTGAAAACCAGGGACATTCCTCTGGCTTATGCCCCGTCTGCACCAACGCCCCAAATGTGCGGCGGGGAGCCCCGTGCCCAGGTTTCTGGCCGCCTGATCCCTGGCCGGGGCGCTTCGTAATCTGCTCCGAGCCGGGCTGGGTAGCCCTGAGGAGTGGCTGCCCTTTTCTGGGCTGCCTTCGGAATCGTTGCTTTCGGGCTCGCCAGGAAGTGGGGGCGAAGGAGCGGGGCGGAGTAGCTCCCCTCCCCACCCCACCCTACCCTGGCCCATTCACTGTCACTCTTGGGTTAGCAACACACGGTCCCCTCCTCTGTACTGGCACCCATAGCACCCCCACACACACACCCTGACCTGACACCCGGCTCGGAACGGGGTGGAGTCCGAGTGGTCTCGATTCGCCCCCTCCCACCCCCCAAATAAGCAATCCCCCAGGCGCAGCCCGTTACTTCCCAGGGGCCCCACCGCCAGGATTCTATTCCCAGACTCCCGGGATGGGGGTGGGGTGCCGCGGAAGAAGACCTCGCAGCCTCCGCCTTCGCCCCCTCTTCCCCCCGCTACCTTTCCACACGCCAGCCTCAGTTTCCCCACAGTGGCTCAGAGAGAGCGCCCAAAGAACGAAACCCCGCCCTGTGTCCCCAGAGCTGGCAGTTCAAACTCCCCTCTCCAAGCGCTCTAGGGTGCTTTGAGATCGCCCGGGAGAGACGGGACGGGGAGCGAAAGCGAGCCAGCGGCCCCCCGGCGTCCTCCGTCCATCCGGCGCGTGCGCCCCCCCTTCCCCAGCCCACTCTCCTCCAGTCCTGCACCCCCTCCCCTCCCCCAGCCCCGCCGTCCCAGCTACCTTTCCCCCGCAGCGGGCTCAGCGCCTCTTCCTTGCTAATCTGAGTGATGACGGCCGAGCTGTCCATGGGGCCAGGCGGGCTCGGGCCGGACTCTTCCCCCGGCGCCC
>NC_058132.1:615367062-615379539 GCF_016433145.1 Gracilinanus agilis | reverse complement strand
TTTTTCTCCTCCTCCTCCTCCTCCTCCTCCTCCTCCTCCTTCTTCTCTCTCTCTCTCTCTCTCACACACACACACTCCCCATCTTGGAGTGCCTCAGCTCCCGGGGAAGAAGGGAGCTTTTGCTCTCTCTTTGTCCTAAACTGAGGTTAATTAATTTCATCAAGCATTAAAGCCCCTACTATGGCACTTGAGGCCCTCTGCTAGGTCCTCAGAATTATGAAGGTGGGATAAAAGGCAGCTCTTGCCTTCAAAAAGGAATTTGCAGCTTTGGGGAGGAAACAGCCAGAAGGAAATATATAAAGATAGTCTAAGAAGAGAGAAAGCAGTAACAACGCTCAGGAATCCGAGGAGGCTTCCTCTAGGAGTTGGCAAGAGCTCGACCTCTCCGAAGGTGAAGGACTCCGAGAAGGGGGGAGGGGGGGCGGGGCGTTCTGGGCAGGGGGTGGGGTGACAGTCAGTGGAAAGGGGAGATGGAATGCTGAATTACTAGAAGGACTGGGAGGTCAGTTCGCCTGGAATCTCAAATGTGTGAAGGGGAGAAATGTGGAATAAACTTGGAAGATGCCAGGGCAGGTTTACCGGACTTACATACCAAACTGAAAAAGTTTGGGATTTTATCATGTCGGTGATAGGTAGCTACAGAATATTCTTGAGCTGGGGGAGTGACCAAGCCAAACCCTGCCTGTGTTTTAAGATTAATTTGGCATGGCTAGGGAATGTGGGGACTAGGACAAATACTAATTAGGAGACTTGTAACAGTCTGGGCTAGAGGCGACCGGAGGGTGAAGTGGGGGGGGGGGGGTGTCAGAGTAGGTCGAATCGATCCGGCAGGGTTTGTTCGTTGCTTGTGGCAGGGAGGAGGGAGGGGGAAGAGCAGAAGATAGTCCTGAGGCAGGGAACCGGGCTGACCTTCGTAGAAAGGGCAAATGGGGGGAAGGAGCATTTCTATAGCGCCTCCAGAGTACCAGACGCTGTGCTGCTGATCGCTTACCAATAGCACAACGTTTGGTTCCCGCAACAAACCTTAGAGGGGACATGCTGTTATTATTCCCATTTTACAGTTGGGGTAACTGAGGCCGGCAGAGGTTAAGTGACAGCTGGCGGATGAGGTCCCTTTGGAACTCGAGTCTTTCCACACTCCAGGCCCTCCGTCCAGTTCGGTTAGGGACTCTCGTGGGTTGAATAAAGGAGCCGGTTAGGGATCCGAGCTCGGGTCCTTACCAGCCAGGCATTTTAGGACTAATTTCTCAGCTTTCTGTTTCCTCATTTGAAAAACGGGATTTCCCGTTGCCCCGCCCTCACGGCGAAAGCCTGTGTAATAAATATTGATTAGCCGATTGCGTGGAGTCGGGCCAGTGGTTTATTGGGGGAAGGGAAAAGGATGGGGGTGGGGTCAATCCACTCGGAGTATTTGGGTGGGTCTCCTCCCCGCCCTCCCCGCCCTTCCCAGCACCCCGCCCCATCCCTCCTACGCTGTGGGCCCTACCTAGGCCATCGCCCTTTTAAGAAAGAGGAAATTCTTCTCAAAAACAAGCGCCCCAGCCCGAAGCGGGTCCGGACAGCCGGACTTGGGGGTCCCGGGTTAGCGGGCAGCCTGGGCGCCCCAGTTCCTCATGCACCTCAATCCCCAGAAGTCCCACGGGCCATGGAATGCAGTGTCCCCACCCCGGGACCGTTCTCCAGACTTCTGGAGAGGAGGCGGGAGGCAGGGAGGGAGGAGGGAGCTGGGGGAGCCTAGAAACCGCCCAGGGACCGTCGGTAAAGAGCCGCCCGGGCTCTGGGCGTAGGGGAGGGAGGGAGAGCCCCAACCTATCCCTGGGGCTTCCCCCCAGGCCGCCCACGTTCGTAGAAGGAGAAGCGAGGGTGTACCCTCACCCCGGAAGGAGCTGAGGGCGCCCCGAAACCCTGATGACCCGCCCCGGGGTGGCCCTCCCTGAATTGGGGACTTTCCTGGCCCCTGTGGGAGCAAACGGGAGGGACTAGTGGGTCGCCGCTAATGAGCGAGGCGTGGGAGTTGCGGACTCCTGGCCTTCCCCGGAGAGATGACAAATGATCGGGGCCCGGAAGGCACGGACTCCCGACTGGGGCGGGAAGCGTAACTCAGTGTACCAGCCTGGAAAATGGGTACAGGGCCGGTGGGGGAGAGAAGGCACAGCCCCCATCTCCGCCCTCCGCTGAGATGGGAGCCAGGAGGAAAGGACCCGCGTTCAAAGAGAGTTCGCGAGACTCCAGCTTTAGTTTTCGCTCTCCCCGACCCCACTCATTCAGTCTTCCAGACTGGCCACTGGCCTCCTAGAGTTCAAGGGCGAAGGGCTCCCGGGATCCGGGATCTGTTCCAACTGAACCCTCACCTGGTGCGAGGGGCCTCCGGCTGAGTTTTCCAGCACTTGGGCGGGCGGGATCCCCCTCTCCGCTGCCCTCCCCAGCCTCCTGGGCAGAAGGGCTCAGCTGCTGGGATTGCCCTTCTTCTTTTCTTCCTCTGGAAGTCCATAGAGGAATTGCCGGTGAGAACGGCGCGCCAGGACGGCAGCCCCGTGGGCGATGCAGCAGGTCCACATCTAGGTTTGGGGGAAGGCGTGAGAAGTAATGAGGGAAATCCTGATTGGGGAGCAAGCACCCCCTCCTAGGCTAGTGCCCCCCCCCCATCCGCCCCAGCCCATTCCCTCTGAAACTATTATTATTTTTAGCCCTTGCCGTTTGTTCTAAAGTCTCCGTTCCAAGGCTGAGGAGCGCTAAGGGCTAGGCAATGGGGTTAAGTGACTTGCCCAGGGTCACACGGCTAGGCAGTGCCTGAGGTCGCATTTGACCTCAGGACCTCCCGATTCCAGGTCCGAACCATGTAGCTGCCCCTCCCTCTGACATTATTTCCAGTCTCCCCGGGGTATATCTTGTTTGTGGAGAGCTGTCTTCCCACCGTCCCCCTCCAGGCCTAGACTGGGAGCAGGGATTCTTTTGGGCAGCCCCTGGCACCTCCCCTCCCGGATCTGCTTTCCCGACCTTTCCGACCATCCATCCCTGAAGGGAGCACCCTGAAGCCCAGTCCCTGGAGCCTCTGGACTGTCTCCCTGACCACCCTCTCTCTTCCTCCACTCCCCCATCGCCTGCCGCCTCCCCCTCGAAGCCTCCCAGGCTGCCTTTTCCCACTGCACCAGGTAGAAGAAGAGAGCGAGGTAGGCGACAGCCAGCACGGCTACTAGCGCGTGGTACCCCGGATGGGGGAGCCCCTGCAGGTAGCTGATCACAAAGTAGAGGTTGATGGCACAGACCAGCCCCATGATGAGGGATGTGGTGACTTTGGAGAGCCTGGGGAGGAGGAGGGGGTGGGGGTGAGATCCTCTTCAGGGTCCATCGTCACCCTGAGCTGGACTCCTGCTTGGGAAGCCCTTCCCCCCTCTTCCCCCAGCCCCGACCCACCCAGCTCTGGCTGGACTCTGACTTTTGTGCTCCGACTTCCTGGGACAGAGAGGTGGGGTCCCAAAGCCTGGCAGTGGGGTGGGAGCAGGGGCCCATGGGGACATAGCAGAGCCAGTGGTGGCTCTAGAGTCAGGAAGACCTGAGTTCAAATCCTGCCCCAATCACTTAGTCGCCTTGGGACCCTGGTTTTGGTTTCCTCACTTGAGAAATGGGATACGGCCAGCTGTGCCCAGCTCCCAGGATTGTGGGAAGGAAATGAGGTTTTGTAGATGTGAAAGGGCTGTGTAAATGTTAGCTGCTGTTAGCCCAGGAAGAGGAGAGCACTTACAAGCCATTGGTGAACTCCTGCATGATGGAGGGCATGCTGGTGAAGGTGAGGATGGGGAGCACCGCAAAGGGGAGCTGGGGGAGAGATGGGACGACTGGTCAAGCCCAGGAGGCCAGGAGGAGCCAGGCCAGGGTGTCAGAGGAGGGCAGAGGGAACCAAGGAGGCAAAGGGAGGAGCTCCCCCTCCCCCACCAAGAGGACGCTCTCACCAGCAGGCTCTGCAGTACGTTTAAAAGGTCATTCAAGCCAGACAGATCTTGTACATCCCTGAAGATGGCCACCAAGATGGTGGGCAGGATGGCAAAGGAGCGAGTGAAGAGGACTCTGGCAAAACGTGACCAGCGGAGCTTCAGGAAGCCCTGGAGTTGAGAGGAGGAAGTTTGGGACCTCAAGGAGGATTGCAGGAGCCCCCTCAATCAGTGCTCAGGGAATTGGTTTTCATTTCAAATGCCTCAGTTTCCACTTGTGTAAAGTAGAAGGAAATGACTGGCTTCCTTTGGCCCCATATTTTGCTCACTAGTAAAATGAAAGGTTTGGACTCAAGTCTAGCCCCTTTCTAAGGTTCCTTCCAGCTCTGATGTTCTCTGGCTGGGATGGGAGCCTGGCCATGGAGGCAGAGTAGGAAGGAGAAGGGAATTACAGAAGGGACCAGCCTGGCCTCCGGATGACAGAGCAGCCCAGAGTGGAGTTCAGCCAGTGTGGAGTTCTCCATGACGAATGGTGGGGAAAGGAGGCAGGTGTCAACTCCAGGGAGAAGCCCCTCCATGCTCCTAGTAGATGAATCTCTAACCGTCCCATCCTCCCACAGAGCCTCTCTATTCCCAGCAGGCCCCCCCTTTCCTCTTTGGGAGCTTACCCACCTCCATCACAAACTGCCCGGCATAGGTGCCTGTCATGGTGGAGCTCTGGCCAGCTGCCAGGATGCCCACAGCCCAGATGTAGACGACAGCAGGGCCAAAGAAGCATCCAAGAATCACACCCTGAAGAAGAAAGGGCTCCTGGGAAATCTGGCCTGTCCAGCCCAAGGAGTCTCCCTTCCCAGAGCTATTCCACCCAGCCAGGAAGCAGATGGCAGCCAGGGGCCTCACCCTGGAGCAGATATTTGTAGGACGAGGTCCTCCCCCCACCTCCCCTTCCCTCAAAGTCTAACGTGACTGCTTGGTTCTCTGGCATGGCTGCCCCATGGAAGCTAAGGGCTTCCTGCTTAAACTTGGGAGAACGTGTGCTGAGGAAATGGGAAGAGGGGCCCTGCCTTCCCGCCCGTCCACCAGCTCACCCCCTGGTAGATGTCCGCAGTCACCAGCTGGCCGTCCTTGAGGAACGAGGTGTAAGAAGAGAGACTCCCATTGGCGCACACATCATGCTGTGGGCATGAAGAGGAGAGCAGAGAGGGCAGCCGCCCCAGAGTATTAGCTGGGTCTTCAGAGATCACCTGGTCTAACTCTCTTTTTGGAGAGGGGAAGAGGATGAAGGCTCGGGAGGGGAAGGCTCTCATCCAGAGCTTGTTAGTGTCAGAGACTGGACAAGGACCGATGTTTTCTGATCCTCAGTCCAAGTTCTCTTTCCTGGGTGCCAGGCAAGAGTCCAGAGGCTTAGAGGATGCAGGGTGCAAAATGGCTCTAAGACACGCTCTCCACGAGAGTGGGAACAAGAAAGAATTTTGTGCTAGTTTTACAGCTTGGGTTCTGAAGCGATACCATGAGGATTCCTTCATGAGGGAGTTTTAAGTGATCAAATATTTGATTGGAGAAAATGTTAAAAAAAATTTTTTTTTAACCCTTATCTTCTGCCTCAGAATCAATCATCTGTATTGGTTCAAAGGCAGAAGAGTGGTAAAGGCTAGGCAATGGGGCTTAAGTGACTTGCCCAGGGTCACACATTTGGGAAGTGTCTGAGACCAGATTTGAACCTGGGACCTCCCATCTCTAGGCTTGGCTCTCAATCCGCTGAGCTACCCAGCTGCCCCCTAACATTAAAAAATTACAGGCTACCAGTGTTTTGGTTCCATGAACAAGATTTCTTTCTGTCAACCATTTTCTATTGTTCAGTGGAGTTCTGAGTGAAATATCAATGTTAAAGGGAGCTATTCTGGACCACGGCAGGTGGGAATGGGTTATAAGACTTACTGAGATTCCCTTTGATTTATTCAATTATGTGTTTAATATAATTTGAACTTCTGTTCCTTAATTTGGCTCCTGTGCAATGCCAGTGCTGAAACTGAGCAGCTGTAACATTTTTGCTCATAGCAAATAAAGGTTGTGTATATGGATTCCAACGGAACTTGTTAAGGCTACTTTGGAATGTTACCTCAGCACAGGATATATTTAAGTTATTGTAATCAATGTCATAATATCCAGAAGAGAAAAAAAAAGAGGCTTGGCGGGCAAGGACGGGCATTTAAAATCTGGTGGAAGATGGTTAATATTGGTCTGTCGAAGCAGATCATGGAGAGGCAGATGCCAAAACCAAACTAAAGACCAAAAGGCCATGAGTGGGAGCAGATAGGTGGCCCAATGGATTGAGAGTCAGGCCTAGAGATAGAAGGTCCTGGGTTCAAATCTGACCTCAGACATGTCCTAGTTGTGTGTCCCTGGGCGAGTCACTTAACCCCCACTGCCTAGCTCTTCTGCCTTGGAACTGGTCCACAGCATAACTTCCAAGATGGAAGGTAAGAGTTTTAAAAAAGCAAACAGCTACGAGTACAAGGGGGGAGCAGCTCAGGATCAGACTCCTGAGGAGGGGAAGGGCATTCAAGGGCAAATGGAAACTCAGCGAGCCCCCAGAGGAGGTGTGGGATGAGGTTCTCTGGATTCCTCACCACAGTCTGGTTGGTATGCTGGTAGAAGGTCTGGCCAAAGACCGCCATGACAAACAGGTTGATGAGGAAGGAGACGAACAGGGCGATGGAAGCCTCTATCAGGAAATACATGTTGGCCTCTCGAACTTCCTGTCTTTGGGAACGATCGATCTCTCTGGACTGGAGGATAGGACAGGGAGGGCTTTCAGGCAGGAAGGGAGGATTCTGCTCCTTTGAGAATCCTTGAGCTGGATTCCCCCAACCTCTTAGTTCTGTCTCCATCTAGAAATCCCAAGGTGTTAATCCATCCTTACGCACCAAAGAGGAAGGACCAGGATGTAGACCCATGGATGGAGGAGCGAGATATGTGGGAACAGGCCAAGGCCAAGGACGAAAGATGTAGGGACAGGATGAGGTCAAAGATGGGGTCAGAGGGCTTCGGCTCAAAGAAGGGTCCCCAGATTCTCCCCAAGGCCATGCCCTGGCCGCCTACTCTTCCTCTCTTTCCCTCCTTCCCTCCTCTCCTACCTTGACTAGAGCAGAGTGTAAGTAGATGTTGTGGGGCATGATGATGGCACCTACGATGCCCACTGCCTGCAGGAGCTCAGGCTGGCCACAGCCCGAGCAGGAGGGCAGAAAGAGTCCCTTGAGCAGCTCCCTTTGGTCTGGCTTCACTACCACGTACTGTAGGGGGTAAGGAAGAGTGAGTCCTACCTTGGCGCCATAGCAGTGCTCATCCCTCCCTACCCAGAACGTAGTTCACAGGGTTGATTTAGAGCTGGAAGGGATGGGGCAGTCAAGTGACTCAGTGGACTGAAAGCCAGGCCTGGAGACCAGAGATTTTGGGTGCAAATGTGGCCTCAGACACTTCTAGGCATGTGATCCTGGGCAAGTCACTTAACCCCAAATTGACTAGCCCTTAGTACTCTTCTGCCTTGGAATCTGCGCCTAGTATTGATTTTAAGACAGAAGCTAAGGGTTTTAGAAAAGAAAAAGAACTGGATGGAACCTCCCCTGGTTCAACTCTGTTCTTTGATAAGCCCCGAGGAACATGTTTTGCACTTGAGTCACAAAGTTTGTAAGTAGCAGAGCCATATTTGATGCCAGGTCCTTACTTCCAATTCTAGGGCTCTTTTCACTCTATCATGGTCCTCCCGGGGCAGAGGAGGGTGGAAAGATGGAGTCACCGACCTGGAGTTGGGGTTCAGGGTTGATGATGAGGGAGGCTAGCATCCTGTCGGAGTCTTACCTCATAACCAAAAGTGAGGGCCATAATGGTGATGAGGAAACCGAAGAAAGCTTCCAACTTCCTCAGCCCTTGGGAGAGAAAGAGACACTGAAGACAGCAGCCCCTTCAGGACACTTCTTTTCCCTACCCAGACACGGAGACCTTAACCTTCCTGGTCCCGTGGCTCCCATCTCTAATGTGAGGAAGTTCAGGTAGAATTTTCTCAAAGAGCGTTGGAGGTTAACTCATAGACTTGTAGCATCATAGAACATTAGAGGGAACCTCGAACATCTCTCACAGAGAAGATCTAAAACATTTTGGAAAGCCTCAACTGTGTCAAATAAATCCAAAGTCTGTTACCTAGGAAAACTGTATCCCTTTCCCTCTCTCCCCTCTGGCTTGGACAGGGAAACTCTCTGTCCTCTGATAGTCTCAGCTGGCCTCTGGTGTCTTTTCTGAGAACTCACCATAATTGTCCAGGAAAAGGAAGAACATCGTATCCACGATGGTGATGAGGACGCCACCCCACAGGGGAATCCTGCAACCAGAAGCAGGCCAGTTATGGGAGCCAGTCCTAAACCCAACATGGGACCCAATCTCCCTTAGAACTGGAGAGTGGGGGGGTTCTGAGGTTTCCCAGGGGCCCGTGGGGCAGGAAACAGGAGTCTTAGCCTGGGAAGGGGAATCAGGAAAACTGTGTGCGTGGTAGAGAGCAAGAGACATGCCCGTGCAGACTATATCTGACTTCAAAGGTAGAGGGAAATTCCAGGGGAAGAAACTCCCTTACCGATGCAGGTTGGCATATTTCTCAACTTAGAACCTTAAATTTGCTCAGAAGCCCTTGGAGATCGAGTCACTTGTCCAGAGTCACACCACCAAAGTGTGTCTGAACACAAGTCTTCCTGGCTTTGAGTACGGTTCTCTTGTGTTGCCTCTCATGAGGATGAAATATCCAAAATAAAGAGGCAATTGGGTGACTGATGGATAGAGAGCCAGGCCTAGAGACAGGAGGTCCTGGGTTCAAATTTGGCCTCAGACACTTCCTAGTTGGGTGACCCTGGGCAAGTCACTTAGCCCTGTTTGCCCAACCCTTGCCTCTCTTTCCCCTTAAAACCAATCAAAAAAAATTTAAGTCCCTTATCTTCTATCTTAGAATTTTTTATTTGAAAATCTTTAATTAATTAATTAACTAATTAATTAAGAGTATTTTCCAATGGTTACATGATTCATGTTCTTTCCCACCCCTGTCCTGTAGCCAACAAGCAATTCCACTGGATTGTACATGTGTCATTGTCTATCTTTGAATTAATACTGTGTAGTTAAGTGACTTGCCCAGAGTCACACCACTAGGAAGTGTCTGAGACCATATTTGTTTTTTATTTTATTTTAAATTTTTTTAAACCCTTACCTTCTGTTTTAGAATTAATACTGTGTATTGGCTCCAAGGCAGAAGAGTAGTAAGGGTAGGCAATGGGGGTTAAGTGACTTGCCCAGGATCCCACAGTTGGGAAGTGTCTGAAGCTAGATTTGAACTCGGGAACCTCCCGTCTCTAGGCCTGGCTCTCATCCACTGAGCCACTTCACTGCTCCCAGGAATGTGTTTTTGCCCTTCTTTGTATGCCCAGACACAGTGCCTGACTTTAAGTGTTTAAGAAATGCTCTCCCCGTCTGTAGTAATGGTCCTGTTGAGATGAGCTGACATTAATTTGTAGAGGAGTTTGGTTTGACAACTTTGGTTTGGTTTTGTTTTATAACTTTCCAAAGACCCATTCAGCAGGACATCAATAAGAGCAAAGGAATCCAACGGGGAATAAGGCAGGCTTGGAGTTTGGTGAGGCATGAATGACAACAGGACCCCACAAACAAGAGACTGGAGGGAAGAGGACAGTGTAGAGTTGGGCTGGTTGACCAGAAGACTGAGATGGGGAAGGAAAGAATGTGAAGTCAGAGCAGGGGGTCATAGCCTGCAAGAGGGCAGAGAAATGGTGAGATTTGGGGTCGTGATGAGGGCGAGGAAGAGGGCTAGGAGGAGGAAGGCTCAATAGGAAGTGATGAGAGGACAAAGGAGTATCGGGATCTGATAGTAGAGGTAGAATATACAAGTCTACTATTAATGTCTTGTTGTTCGCCTTCTCAAGGGGTGGAGGAGCGATGGAAGAAAGGAAGAGAATTTGGAACTCAACATTTTAAAAAATGAATATTAAAAAAATGACTTGTACTTGGGAAATATTTAACAAAATAAATAAAAATATATTTGAAAAAGAAAAAGAAAAAAGAACACATGGGCGATGGTGAGATTCAGGACACGACCTCCCTGAGTCAACGAGGTAGAATGGAGGAGTGGGTTGTGGGAGTTAAGACCGAGTGGTTTGGTGGTTAGGGTGTTCACTCACTTCCCTGTATCTGTAACCTCATTTGTCAGATAAAGATAATAACACCTACCCATTCTCACCAAGTTGTTATAAAGATCAAATGAGATAATAGAGCTTAGAAAAATAATTACACCTTCTGGGAAGAAGTATAATGGAATGAATCTTTAGTTTTAGTTTAGAGTTAGTAGATCTGGGTTTGAATCCTTAGGCAAGTCACTTAACCAATCTCAGGCCTCAGTTTCCTCATCTGCAAAGATAATCCTTAAGGGAGCAGCAAGGTAGCACAGTGCTCTAGCACCAAGCCTAGAACTTGGAGGCCAGAGTTCAAATGTGACCTCAGACAGTGCTTATCTGTGTGACCCTGGGCAAATCAGTTAACCCCAAATGCTTAGCCTTTGCCATTCCTGTCTTAGAATTGATAATAAGACAGAAGGTAAGAGTTTTAAAAATATGTATATTTAATCTTTAAGGCCCACTAAATCCTATCATTCTGCAATGACAAACTTGTTATTACCAGGGTTTTTCTTTCTCCGTTTAGCTTATATGCAGCTGCCAAATCACTCCTGGTCAGTTTTTTTAAAGTTGCCTATTTTTCAATGTGTGCCAGAGGCCTGTCTTGCTCATGGCACCTGGTTGCTCATGTTTACAGGATAGATGGGAACAGGAAAGGAAAGAGTCTGAATGCCTTGCATTCCAGGCCCTGTGGGGGCTCTTGGCTATCCGCATTGAGAAGATGGAGCAGGACTGAATTAACATTTTTGAAAAAAAATAATGCAATGTTTCTGCAATCTACCAAAACTATAGATGGATAGAAAGAAAGAAAGAAAGAAAGATAGATAGATAGATAGATAGATAGATAGATAGATAGATAGATAGATATGTAGTTATATAGGTGATGCATGGATGGATAGATGGGATAGAGCAGTGATTCTCAAAGTGGGCACCACCACCCCCTGGTGGGTGCTACAGAGATCCAGGAGAGTGGTGATGGCCACAGGTGTATTTATCTTTCCTATTAATTGCTATTAAAATTTTAAAAAAATTTAATTTCCAGGGGCACTGAATAATATTTTTTTTTCTGGAAAGGGGGCAGTAGGCCAAAAAAGTTTGGGAACCACTGGGGTAGAGAGATGGAAAGATAGATGATGGGTGGATGAATGGGTGGATAGATAGATGATGGGTGGGTAGATGTTGGATGAATGGATAGATAGGAAGATAGATGGTGGAGGGTGTAGACAGATGGGTAGATGGTAGATGGATGAGTGGATGGATTGATGATGGGTAGATAGATGGATGGATGGTTGAATAGGTGGATAGATAGATATTGTGGGTAGATAAATGAGTAGGTAGGTAGATGTCAGGTGGCTTCATGTATAGATAGGCAAATATCTAGAGCACTGATCAAGCACTTACCATGTGCTACTTACCATGCTAAGCTGAGGATCAAATGCAAGCAAGACAGTGTCTGCCCTCCAGGAGCATACCTTCTCATGTGAGCACCCTGCTCCCAACACTCTCTATAGGATAGGCAGTACCATTACCTTATTTCCCCCATTTTGCTGAATGTCTGAGAATGGAAATGACTTGTCCAGTGTTGCCCACTGAATGTGTATCAGAAAGTAAACTCAAACTCAAGCTTTTCTTCATTCTGAGCCCCGTTCTTTCTACCCCACCAAGCTCCGATATTTAATAATGCATGTTAGGTTCTCTACCTCCTAGCAGAAAGCAGGCTGAAGGCGATGGCTGTGCCAATGACCTCCTGCATATCCGAACCAATGATTGCTATTTCCATGACCAGCCAGAGAAGGACACGGGGCACCTGAGGGAAAAAAAGGATTCAGAGGGAGCTCTCACACTGGGTTGTGTACCCTCCATTACCCTCCTCTGTCCCCTAGCTCTGGGAAATTCTATTTCTCCTTTTCTCCCCCATTTCTAGAAGTATCTTGCAGATAGAAGGTGAAGGCGATAGGGGCTCGGAAAGGATGTGTTCAAGCCAACTCTTTCCTAGGTGTATTCCTTCAGATTTTTTTTGGTTTAAAGGGAATTCAGGACATTTCTTTGGCCTAGGATGGCAGGAGAGGCTATCAGATGTGACTGAAAGGAGAGTGAAGGCCTATTTTCAATCCCTGAAATTCCACTATTAGTAATTCATCTCTTTGGAATATACATTTCTCTCTCTCTCTCTCTCTCTCTCTCTCTCTCTCTCTCTCTCTCTCTCTCTCTCTTTTATTTTAAACCCTTAACTTCTGTGTATTGACTTATAGGTGGAAGAGTGGTAAGGGTAGGCAATGGGGGTCAAGTGACTTGCCCAGGGTCACACAGCTGGGAAGTGTCTGAGG
>NC_058132.1:615351626-615362224 GCF_016433145.1 Gracilinanus agilis | reverse complement strand
CTTTCTTTCTTTCTCTTTTTTTCTTTCCTTTCTCTCTCTCTCTCCCATGCTTATTCTTCCTTTCCTTTTCAATTGAATTTAATTTTGTTCAATGAACAAAAATCTATTTTCTCTCTCTCACTAGTTCCTCTTCATGGGGTTGGGCAGCCTTATAACAAGCGCATAATCAAGCAAAACAAATTTTCATTTTGGCCATGTCCAAAAAATTCTCTGATTGTTGTTGTTTAATCATATCTGACTCTTTGTGATCACATTTGGGATTAATTTGGTGTAAGTACTGGATTGGATCACCATTTCCTTCTCCAGCTCATTTTAAAATTAGAAAATGGAGATAAAACAAGGTTAAGTGACTTGCTCAGGGTCACTCAGTAAAGTGTCTGAGGTTGATTTGTACTCAGGCTTTCCTGACTCTGGGTCTGGTGGTGCTCTATCTACTGAGGCATATAGCTGCCCAATGTCCCCCTCAAAAGTCTTAAATCTGCACCTTGAGTTCATGACTCCTGTTGGAGTTCTTAAGTTTTTCAAAGTTGTTTATTTCTACATTGGTTACTATATAAATAGTTTTCCTAGTTCTACTCACTGAACTTTGTGTCAGTTTATACAAACCTACCAGGTTTGAAACAGTCCCGTTATAATTTCTTATATCATAAAAGTATTCTCTCTCTCTCTTTCTTTTTTCTCTTCCTCCTCTTCTAAAAATGTATTACTTTTGGGAAAAAAATTTTTATAAATAGGTTCTTGGGAGGAAATCTCATTATCTAAAATATAGATAGAACTTTGTCAAATTTATAAAAATAAGAGCCATTCCCCCAACTGATAAATGAGCAAAACATGATCAGACAGATTGGAGATGAAAAAATCAAAACCATACATACATATATATATGAAAAACACTCTACATCACTATTGACTAGAGAAATGTATATTGAAACAATTCTGAGATGTCAGCTCACACTCATCAGATTGGCCAAAATGATAAAAGGACAAAATGACAAATGTTGGAGGAATGTCAAAAATAGGGACATGAATACACTATTGGTTAAACTACGAATTGGTCCAACTATTTTGGAGAGCAATTTGAAATTATGACCAGTTATAAAACTGTGTATACTCTTAGACCCAGCAATACTATTGCTGGGCCTGTTTTTCAAGGAGATAAGGAAAAAAGGAAAAGAAACTACGGGTTCTAAAGTATTTATAGCAAATCTCTTTGTGGTGGTAAAGAACTGGAAATTGAGGAGATGTCCATCAACTGGGGAATGACTGGGCAAATTTTGTCATACAATTGTGATGGAAAATTACTTTGCCATAAGAAATGATGAGCAGGTTAATTTTTTAAAAAACTTGGAAAGGCATGAAGTAATGAAAGGAGAAATGAGTAGAATCAAGAGAACATTATGTACAGCTACAGATTTAATATTTGAAAAGGAACTTGTGAATGTTCACCTCCAGAGAATGAACTGAAAAAAATAGAAACATGAAAGATACAATCTATAGATAGATTTTGTTGGGTGATACTTTCTATGGTTTGGGAAGGAGAGAGAAGGGTTGAGCACTTGGGATTAAATTCTATTAAAATTTTAAAAATAAATAGAGGCAATTAAAAATAAATACAAAAATAAAAATGTAATACTCTTCTTACCTGTATGACCCTGGATAAGTCACTTAAACCCAGTTACCAAGCCCTTACATCTCTTCTCTTTTTGGAATCAATATATAGTATTGACTCTAAGACAGAAGCTAAGGATTTTGTTTAATGTATTACTCAAGTGTTTCCGTAATACCTTAATTTCTGAATATACCCCTCTTTCTCACTTGCCCACCAAGCCATCCCTTGTAACAAATATCTTAAATTTTTTTTAAATTGTATTGCTGACTTTTTAAAAATTTATTTTTATCTTATTGATTAATTAAGAAAAATTTTCCATGGTTACATGATTCATATTCTTTCCCTCCCCTCTTCTCACCCCCCCTCCCACAGCCAATGTGCAATTCCACTGGGTTTTACATGTGTCATTGATCAAGACCTATTTCCATATTATTGATATTTGCACATTTAGAGTCTACATCCCCAATCATATCTCCATCAACCCATGTGGTCAAGCAGTTGTTTTTCTTCTGTGCTTCTACTCGCACTGTTCTTTTTCTGGATGTGGATAGTGTTCTTTCTCATAGTCCCTCAGAAATGTTTTGGGTCATTGCATTGCTGCTAATACAGAAGTCCATTACAGTCAATTGTGCCACAGTGTATCTGTCTCTGTGTACAATGTTCTTCCGGTTCTGCTCCTTTCGCTCTGCATCAATTCCTGGAGGTCTTTCCAGTTCACATGGAATTCCTCCAGTTCTTTATTCCTTTGAGCGCAATAATATTCCATCACCAACAGATACCACAATTTGTTCAGCCATTCCCCGTCGAAGGGCATCCCTACGTTTTCCAATTTTTTGCCACCACAAAGAGCACAGCTATAAATATTTTTGTGCAAGTCTTTTCCCCTATTATCTCTTTGGGGTACAGACCCAGAATGGTATGGCTGGATCAAAGGGTTGCCTTTTGTTTTTTATGCCAATCCTTCTATGTTTTCCTCCCTCTCTCTATAGTAATAAAAGCCATTAGGCAAAACCAGCCCGAGCAGAACCAGGCCTTCTGACATATTTGCAATGTCACTCCCTCTTCCTCCTCCCCATCATCTCCACAAAGAGAAAGGGAAAATGTTTCAACATATTCTCTAGGACCAAAATGTTTTGCTCTCTTCTTAGAACTCTGTCCTCCATTTCCCAAATTAGTTCTGGTTTAAGAGAGACTTCCTGTATTTGGCAACTTCTTAAGATCATGGGATGTATCCACTTTCCTCCCATTTGGGAAGAAGAAAACTGAGAACCTAAAAGGGAAGGAAACTAACTCTTAGTCATGAAGCAAGATGGTGACAGAGTCAGGGCTGAGAACCTTCACCCAAAGAGACCTGTGTCCTACTTTCTATTCTATCACCAACTTGTTGGGTGACCTTGGGTAAGTAACTCTGGACCTCAGTTTCTTCACTTGTAAAATAGACTAGAATTAGATGATTTCTTCTAGAGCTAATAACCAATGAACCTTTAAACCAGGAAGAGGAGAAGAATAAAGACAGGGGTCCAGGAGAAAGGTTCAGAGAGTAAAGACACAGATCCACTTGCCATCTACCTCTTCCCCTTTCTCCTCCACATGGAGTTCTCTGTTAGACTCCAGGACTGGTACTATCCACTATGCTAGCTAGCTACTCTCCCCCAGCCCAAAACACACACACACACACACACACACACACACACACACACACACACACANCCCCAGCCCAACACACACACACACACACACACACACACACACACACACACACACACACACACACAAACACAGAGAATTCCCTTGGCTCTCCTCTGGCCAGAAATTCACTCCCTTAGAAATATTTGATTTACTCTTCCTTGGCTTAAGTGTTAGAACTGTATTTGTCTCATAAATGAAATTTGATAAAGTGCTGTTTTTTCATCAGTATTTTTGGAGAATAATTTGTATATGACTGCTGTTAATTATTCCTTTAAAATTAAAAAGAATTCACTTGTGTACTCAAGACCAGCAGATTTTCTTTGATAATATCTTTATAGCCAGTTCCGTTCTCTCTTCTGAGATTGGATTATCTAAGATCTCTATTGAGTGTTCTATTAGGTTTTGGGTTTTTTTTTTTAATCTACCTTCTTTCAGCATCAATTCGAAGAGAGAACAAGGGCTAGGCAATTGAGGTTAAGTGATTTGCCCAGGGTCACACAGGTAGGAAAGTATCTGAATTCAGATTTGAGCCCAGGTCCTCCTGATTTTCTATTCCTCATGCTACCCAGGTGCCCTTAGTATAAGTATTTTTGAAAGTATTCCTTCATTTATTTAATTTTCATGTCTCCATTTTGTTGGCATAAAGTTCTTCTCATTCTTTTTATTTCTTCTGGTTTTGATGTGACTCCACATTGTTCATTTGCTATTTTGCCTATTCAATTCTTTAATCTTGACTTTTTAATCAGGTTAGTTAAATGTTTATCCATTTTGGTAAGTCTTTTCAAAGAACCAGATTTCTATGATCTTTTTTTTGTCTTAGAATTGATATTAAATATGGTCTTCAAAGCAGAATAATGGTAAGAGTTAGGTAATTGAGATTAAATGACTTGACTAACTGTTCCACAGCTAGGCCTGGCACTCTATCTACTGTGCTATTTACCTGCCCCTTTCTATGATTTTTAAAAACTGCTTAGGTACTCTCCTAATTTTCCCCTCTCTCTGGTCAACTCAATCCCCTTCCTTTTAAATTCAATGTTTTATCTTCTGGATATTTCCACCATTTTTAACTCCCCAGATTCCAGAAACCAGCAGACTACTCTGTTGCTGTTTGGTCCTTTCAATTGTGTCTAATTCTTTGTGGCCCCAATTAGGGTTTTCTTGGCAGAGATACCAAAGTGGTTTGCCATTTCTTTATCCAGCTCATTTTTCAGATAAGGAAACTGAGGCAATCTGGAACCATATTCGAATTCAGGAAGAGGAATCTTTTGATTCCAGGCCCAACCCTATCCATTTCACCACCTAGTTGCCCCTGTAGATTAGTTTGGGATGGTGCAAATTGGGGAGTTTTTAGCTCCAGGAAGGTGCTTCAATGAGAGGATGATCAAGTAGATTTGCCCTTCTCCAACTAGGGGCAGAAGGGTCAAGAGCAAAGGTTAGATTAGAAGGTGGGGGAGGAGGCAACTAGTTCTCTTAGGTTGCCCCTATGAATAGAGTAGTTTTACTGGGGTTAGAGGCACAGAGGCTGAGATTGGTGGGAAGGAGGAATATGGGGACCAAGCAGGAGGATGATGAAGTATCACTGGACATCTCTGTGCAATGGTGTTACTCAAGGGACTGTCACTGACTCCTTCCTGTGAGGTTTGCACACAATTTCTCCACCAGTGCTTTGGTCTCTTAGGAAAAGTTGGAGACTTGGTAGAGAGAGAAAAGGTTTTCTACTGCTTTGCATTCTCCCTACAGTCCCTAAAGAGACCAGCACACTTCCATCCACGCGGAGAGAAATGGGAAATGTATACCAATGAACAGATTGATGTTTTCTGCAGGGTGTATCCAACTTACTGTGATCTGTGCTTTGGTGCTAAACAGAAGCACAAGTGTTTCTTTTAAGTCATTGGTTTGGCTTCCAGAATGTGTTTTCCCATGGAAACAAAGTCAGATCTGGTGCTCAGCTTCCCAGGCTTTTCCTATTTAACCTTTAATGGGTTTCATAGGCTTTAGAGTTGAGTAGGATCTTAGAAGTCACTTAGTTCACAGGTTTAGATTTAGACATGGAATGTATCTTAGTGGTCACTAACCCCCTTGTTTTATAAATGAAAAATCTAAAGCTCAAAAAGATGAAATGATTTGCTCAAACATGTGGAAAGTAGTGGTCTGGATGTTAATCCATTCCCCAGATTATAAATCTAGAACTTCAGAGAACAGAGGTTTTATCTATCAATCAATCTATCTATCTATCTATCTCTCTATCTATATCTATCTATCTATCCATCCATCTATCTATCTAACTGTCTGTCTATCTGTCCGCCCATCTGTCCATCTGTCTGACTGTCTATCTGTCTATCTCTCCATCTTTCTATCTATCTATCCATCTATCTGTCCATCCATCCATCTATCTGTATCTATCTATCTATCTATCTATCTATCTATCTATCTATCTATCTATCTATCATCTATCTATCTATCCATCTTTCTATCTGTCTGTCTATCCATCCATCCATCTATCTAATCACAAAAATGGATGAGAAATAATGTCTCTAGACTTAGTCATTTCTCTCTTATTAAATTAGCTGATAAAAGATTGCGCTCCTTTCAGACTTCAACAAATTTGTAGATTTAAGGGAAAAGTTACAGAGGCAATAACATATGAAGACCAACGAGAAGGCATTTCCATCTAGAAGATGAACCCCTTTGGGTATATGAATGGATCATTCTACATCTACTGAAGTATATAATGCATAGAGTCTGCTCATTTATATATGACAAGGCTGGAAAGATATCTGAAGGGGAAGCAAAACAATGGGTATGCTTCTTTGTTGCCTCTTTTTCACTATTACTACTACTACTACTACTACTACTACTACTACTACTACTACTACGACTACTACTACTACTTCTACCCACTACCACTACTACCACTATTACTACTACTAGCTAACATTTATTTATGGCTTACCTAGTGCAGGGCAATCTGCAAAGCTCTTTACAACTTTTATCTTATGCGATCCTTGCAACAACCCTAGGAGGGAGATGGTACTATAATCCCTATTTTATAGATGATGTAACTGAGTAAACAGGGTTAAGTGATTTGCCCAACTAGTAAGTGTTTGAGGACAGATTTGAACTCACAAAGATGAGTCTTCCTGATTCCAAGACTAGTGCATGGAGTTAGGAAGACCTAAGTTCAAATCTGATAGAAAATGGAAAACTACTCCAGTATCTGAGACCAAAAAACCCCCAAAGTGGTCATGAATGGTCAAACATGACTGAAAAACAACTAAATAATAATTTCTTGACCTTGGGCCCAATAATCTATCCATTGCAACACATAGCTGTTCCTGTTTTCATAGATCAACTAATTTACTACATATTTGACCAACAATAAAACTTTAAAATTAAAGTTATAGTTTAAAAGAAAAACAACTAGGACTTCAGAGCTGTTTGGTGATTTGGGGTGGGGGGCAATTAACCATTGCCTTGCTATGGCCTAACCTATAAGGATGAATATTTGATAGATGAACTGGATAGTCACCATAAATTAAGGTGAGATCTCTCACTAAGGGCACCTAGCCATGTAACAGGAAGAGTTGTTGGGGGGGGAAATGGCTACATGCTGAGACAAACACTTTATTGAAGGACAAACCTTAATCCTAAGGACTTGTGGAAGCAGAACTAGGGAAACTTCTTTTAGGTCTAGTATATGAGTCTCTGTTCTTTCTAAAAGAAAGTAGACGTTTCTTGCTAAGTCTGAAGTTGGAGATAGTATATATAGTTGGCTATCAAAGGATGAGTAGGGTAGCTTGCCTAGTAGAAATATCTTCTTGTGAGGAACTGGAAAACTTGAGAATAATCTATCCAGGAGAGATACCAAATGGATAGAACGTTCAGCTTGGAGTCAGGAAGTGCTGAATTCCAATGAACCTCAGATACTTTCCAGCCCTATGATTGTACATACATCACTTAGTCTCTCTGTGCCTTAGCTTTTTCATTCCTAAGGAGGGGGAAGGACTTGATGACCTCTAAAATTCTTTTCAGATCTAAATCTATGCTTCTATAAGAGAAAAAGGACCTCAATAAGGCCCAGAAGTTGTGAGTTGACCATGATTCCACATGTGAATTTCATCTCCGTTGTATTCAAGTTTCTACCATATATTCCATAATCGTGTGCATTTGTAGGAGGGTGCACATCACATTTTATATGGTGGGAAAATTTTGCAATTACCATTATCAGCATGCCATATTCATCAATGCCTTTGATAGGAGTTAATTTTGTCTACTAGCTGATTATTATGGAAATCATACTAGTGGGGGCTTGTCAGCTGCAATTTTAAAAGGGTGGTACCACAGTGTACAACCTTGAATTCCAGTTAGCAGTCACTTTCTGGGGACTGGGTACGGGTACCAAGTTAAGAGAATAGCCCACAAGGACTGTTAACATTTATAGTTTCAACACCGTGGGGAATTTGCATTCCTTGATGGCAGAGATTCTTTCATTTCTATTTTTGCTGGCTCAAATTTTCAATATGATCATTTATACCTTATAAATTAGCCAATGGGCTTCATTTATTATTTTGTTGAATGTTTAAACTTAATAAAATGATGGAGAAAATGTTAATAATGCAGATTAAATTTGTGTCCTGCATATATATATATATTTTTTTTTTTCCTTAGAGTCAGTTGTTTTACCACTGTACCCTACCTCTTCCACCCCTCTCCTCCGCACTCCAGTATCTAACATGTAGTAATGGCTGAGTAACTATCTTTGTTGCTAGTCGCTTCTCATTCTGAATGCCTCTTCCCCAGAGGGGTCCACTGTGATTTGGTTCCCAGAAAAGCACATGTCTCTTTCTCTGGAGGTAATCAGAGACCCAAGGTCAGAGTAAAAGAGACTTCAATTAGCCTTGATATGACTGAAAGGAAGAAAGTCCTTCCAGAGCAAGAAAGCTTCTTCCATAAAAGAAGAAATTAGTGTTCCTGCTTATTCATTTTCTCTCCTTGGACCTCTGTCCTTAACAGCTCTCCTCCCCTTCTCTCACCCAGAACTTGAAATACCTTGTTGTTCAGTCATTTCAGTCTGACTCCTCATGACTCGATTTGGAGTTTTCTTGGCAGAGATATTGGAGAAGTTTTTTATTTCCTTCTCTAGCTGATTTTACAAATGTGAAAACTGAGGCAAACCAGACTGTGACTTGCCCAGGGTCACACAGCTAGTAAATATTTGAGACTGGATTTGAACTTAGGTCTTCCTGACTCCCAACGCAGCACTATCTACTTCACCACTTAGCTATCTTTGAAATAACTACTCCTGCAGAATTTTGGCATTGATAGAATACTATGGGCTGATATCTACTTCCAAAATGTTAGTAGCAAGGTGGGGTGTCATCTGATTTCCTCCTCTCAGTGGAAATATTGGGGAGATAACAACATTGGATGTTGCAAGAACTGTATTTAGCATTTTTTTAACTCTTACCTTCTATCTTAGAATCAGTACTACGTATTGTTTCTAAGGCAGAAGAGTGGTAAGGGCTGGGCAATGAGGGATAAGTGACTTTCCCAGGGTCACATAGCTAGGAAGTGTCTAAAGCCATATTTGAATCCAGGACCTCCCATCTCTGGGCCTGGCTCTCAATCCACTGAGCCACCCAGCTGCCCCCTTCACCATTTTTTTTTTTTGTGGTTTTTGCTTATCATCTTATTTGTCACTGTTGGTAGGGCTGTGAACTTATACAATCATGCTGGAGAGCAATCTAGAACCAGGCCAAAAGGGCAATAAAACTGTGTGTACCCAGCAATACCATTGCCAGGTCTGTATCCCAAAGAGATCAAAGAGAGGGGGAGAGGACTTACTTGCATAAAAATATTTATAACAGTTCTTTTTGTTGTGGCAAAGAACTTGAAAAGGGATGCCCATCAATTGGGGAATGGCTGAACAAGTTGTGGTATAGGATTGTTTTTTATTTTTTTATTTTATTTAAAATTTTTTATTTTGAATATTTTCCCATGGTTACATGATTCATGTTCTTTCCCTCTCCCCCAAACTCCTCCACACTCCCCCACCCCGTAGCTGACGCACAATTCCACTGGGTTTTACATGATAGTTGGACTAGAGTTATCGTTTAGTGTCTACATCCCCAATAATATTCCCATCAGCCCATGTGTTCAAGCAGTTGTTTTTCTTCTGTGTTTCTCCTCCCACAGTTCTTCCTCTGAATATGGCTAGTTTTCTTTCTCATAAGTCCCTCAGCCTTGTCCTGGATCCTTACACTGCTGCTAATAGAGAAGTCCGTTATGTTTGATGGTACCACAGTGTATCAGTCTCTGTGTACAATGTTCTCCTGGATCTACTCCTTTCACTCTGCATCAATTCCTGGAGGTCATTCCAGTTCACATGGAATTCCTCCAGTTCATTATTCCTTGAGGAAGACTATTGTGCCATAAGAAATGACCAACAAGATGATCACAAAAAACTTGGGAAGATTTATATGAAGTGATGCAAAATGCAGTGAGCAGATCCAGGAAAACCCTGGTTTTATACAATAACAGAAATGTAACATGATCAACTGTGAATGACTTAATTATTATCAGCAATGTAAGGATCCAAGACAGTCTCAATGGACTCATGATGAAAAAAGGCTATTCACCAACTGATGAGGTCTGAATGCAGAATATCATTCTTCACTTTATTTCCTTCATTAACTGTTCTCTAGTGTAAGCAATGTGGGTCTTCTTTCCCATGACAAACATGAAAGAAAATATGTTTTGTGTCATAACACATGTACAACTTATTTCATATTACCTATAGTCTTGGGGAGGGGGGAAAGAGAAAGGTAGGAAGAGGGCATGGACTGCAAACTGTCAGAAAACAATTATTAAAAATTGTATCAACATGTAAAAGAAATAAAAGAAAAAACTTTTTTGTTAGAAGAAAGTTTTTGATGGGAGGTATCAAGAGAGTATTTCAGAAATGACAGGGATAGCTAGGTGGCTCAGTGGATTGATAGCCAGACCTGGAGTCAAGAGGTTCTGGGTTCATATCTGATTTCAGACACTTCCTAGCTATGTGACCCTGGACAAGTCATTTAACCCTAATTGACTAGCCCTTACCTGTCTTCTGCCTTAGAACCAATACATAGTATTGATTCTGAGACAGAAGGTATGGGGTTTTGAAAGAAAGAAAGAAAGAAAGAAAGAAAGAAAGAAAGAAAGAAAGAAAGAAAGGAAGGAAGGAAGGAAGGAAGGAAGGAAGGAAGGAAGGAAGGAAGGAAGGAAGGAAGGAAGGAAGGAAGGAAGGAAGGAGGAAGGA
>NC_058132.1:615299817-615351372 GCF_016433145.1 Gracilinanus agilis | reverse complement strand
AAGAAAGAAAGAAAGAAAGAAAGAAAGAAAGAAAGAAAGAAAGAAAGAAAGAAAGAAAGAAAGAAAGAAAGAGAAGGAAGGAATATTGATAAGAGAAGAGAGGCCTGAATACCTATATAGAATGGTTTCCAAAAGTAATCTTTATCTGTTTAGGGGAAGAACAATGCTGAGAAACTCAGCATAATCCCTGACCCCATATTCTTTGAGACTTCAGCCACCAGGAGAGAATAAAAAAGGGCCTTTCTGTTCTGACCTAGAAAGACCTATGCCCCAGGATTAACCATAAGATTACTAAGGAGCTAACTTTGGGATTATCTTTGCCTCTCATATTCAACCAGTTACCATATCTTATCTATTAAACTTGAAAACATTTAAACATTTCCTGCATATTTCCCTTTCTCTATTTTTGTTCCCACCATCTTAGACCTCTATTCCCACCTGCCTGTCCTATTGGGTAGCTGAGTACCGCAGTAAATGGAACACTGGACTTGGAATCCAGAAGACCCTGAGTTCAAAATCCTTCATCAGACACAAGCTGTGTGACCCAGGCCTAAGTCACTTAACCTCTACCACACTCATTTTTCTCATCTTTAAAATGGGAATAATAACACCTACATCACAGAATCATTGTAAAGATCAAAGGGGATAATATTTATAAAGGGCTACATAAATGTTAGCTGTTATAAAGAGGTTAAATCATCTCTCATACTGATGCCAGCCTCTATTAAAAAATATATGACTCATTGTGATGACCAATAAAGATCAAATTCCCTTACCTGGCATTCAAAGTCCTCCACAGTCTGATGCCTCCCTCTCTTCCTAGCCTAATCTCATATTACCCCTTAGTCTGCTTTTTACTTCAGCCAAACTAGACCATTCTTTGTCTTGCCAAGAGAGGGCTTTGGCAAGTATTGTGCTTGCTAACATTAACATTTTGCAAACATATTTTCTTTCCCTTCATTTTGCTCATGTTGCTACTATTCTCCATGGCCCTCCCTCCTTTTTACCTTCTTATTTTCCAACCATCCCACACAATCCTGCTCAAAGGTCAATCCCTTCAGGAACAATTCCCTGCTCCTCCAGGTGGTGAATAACCTTCCTTCTCAGACCTCACCCAGGACTCTTGAATATATGGGTTGGGAGAGCAGTGATTTTGTGGCTGGCCTGAATACAAAATAAAGAAAAGGAAATAGAGCAAAGATCACTGGTCCTGTTGTGTGCAGACCAGCCCCAAAGATTTGCCTGGGACAAAAGAGACATGGGCCACCCATGACACAGTTGGGGAGAGTCTCCTCACCACAATTTTAACAGCTCCTTTGCCATTGAGCTAAGTAGAGTGGGAAATTCTTTATCTGGACTAGGGGCTAAAAGGGTTAAAAAAATGATCACAATTTTGCTAAGAGTTGACTTGAGTCAGTTAGATCTAGAAAAATGTTTCAGAAAGGATAGAGGATGGAATAGAACCAAGTATTGGCAAACTCTAGACAAGGTGGAAAATGACCCCCCAAAAAGGTAGTATTGGGTATTTCTGGAAGTTCCAATTTATTCGCTTGGAAGACAGTTCCCCCCCCCCCTTTCCCATGTCCTACTTCATGTGGGATAGCTATATTATTGGGAACACTTATCATGGAATATTATGCATTATAACTCTCTCTATTGGTGTTATTCCCCAATAAATTGTAAACTCCTTTAGGGATTATCTGCACTATTATTTTCCCCAGCACCTAGGACAGTGAGCTGTTGTGCAACAGAAGATTTTTATGATATTGTGTTGGAAGAGGCAAACTGAAGACCTGCCCCCATAAAAGTCAAAATTTCTTATTATCCCAGAGTGAGTATAGCCTGGAAGATTTCTAACTTGGAGAAGAATAAAGGTAGTTTGGAAAATTTAAGTCTTAGAGAATAGCGTTAAATTGAGCAGTGGTGAATAGGAGTTTAAAGTAAGGTGCCTATACTTATCTATTAAGGACTATTTTTTTAAGCTAGTACTAATTTAGCCTTTAAAAATTATCTTTTAGGGGAGGTCCTGAGTTCAAATATGACCATAGATACTTCCTAATTATGTGACACTGGGCAGATCATTTAACCCCAACTGCCTAACCTTTACTGTTTTTCTGCCTTGGAACCAGTGCTTAGTAGGAAGTAAGGGTTTTAAAAAATCATCTTTCAGATGACTGTTTTGCAATTTAAAATCTTAAGATAGTTGCCTGGATCAATAATAATAGCTATCATTTATATAGGGCAGCTAGGTGGCACAGTGGATAGACTGATCCTGGAGTCAACTCACTTTCATGAGTTCAAATCTGGCCTCGGACATTTACTTGCTAGCTGTGTGACCCTGGGCAAGTTACTTACCCTGTTTCCCTCAGTTTCCTCATCTGTCAAATGAGCTGGAAAAAGGTAGTCACAAACCACTCCAGAATCTTTGCCAAGAAACAACAATAGTTTTCCAAATACTTTACAAATATCATTTCATTTTATCCTCACAAGAACTCTGGAAAGGGGGCTGTAGGTGAAGTTATTCTCTTTTTATAAATGTGGAAACTGAAGTTGAAAGATATTAAGTGACTTGCCCAGGGTCCACATGGCTAGTGAATGTCTGAGGCTGGATTTGAACTCAGATCTTCCTGACTCCATGACCCCAGCTGAATAGACTCTAGCCTCTGGGGTCACACAGCTGGTAGGCTGGATCAGAGTCTTGCCTCAGACCTAATCTATTTTGTTACATCGCCTCTCCAGTGACACACAGTTGACTTCCCCCAGTGATATTTTTTTTAAAATATAAGAAAAAGCAATATTGAATGAGCATTAGGTTCTGTGAGCCTTTTCTCTTCTATCCACTCCTAAACAGAGACATCATTTTTCTGATAGAGATCCTGTGCTTTCCAGCTAGGATGGTTTTGTTCCTATAGCCTCTCCTCATCTCTATCTATGGAAATATTAACCCTTTTCCAAAGCCTGGTTCCAGTTCCACTTTTCCCAGGAAGTCTTTTTACACTCACCAAAAAACAAAAACAAAAACAAAAAAACCCGCCCTAAGTGGTTCTACTCTTCTTTGACCTTTGGAATACTTTATTTGTACTCCTCATTCTTGTATACATTGGCATATATGTTACATACAAAGATTTTTTAAAACCCTTACCTTCTGTCTTAGAATCAATATTGTGTACTGGTTCCTAGGCAGGAGAGTAGTAAGAGCTAGGCAATGGGGCTTAAGTGGCTTGGCCAGGTTCACACAGCTAGGAAGTATCTGAGGCCAGATTTGGACCCAGGACCTCCTGTCTTCAGTCCTGGATCTCTATCCCGTAAGCCACTTAGCTGCCCCATTTACAAAGATATTTGGGCAAGAAAATATTTCAGTTGTGTGTGTGTGTATTCCCAAATGGAATGAAGACAAAAGGAAAAAAAAGAGGTTAAAGGAAAAAGCACATTTGGATATTTGTGTTTCCATGTGTCCAATTCCTCTACTTTGTCCTTTTCAAAATAAATTTTTATTAATGTCTTTTTTAAATAATATCACCCAATCTTTTCCCTCCCTTTTCAGAAGAATCATTTGATATATAACAAATAAAGAAGCTTTTTTCCAGTTCCCTTTTTCCACAAGCTACAGTTATGTGAGATCATAAATTTTCCATTGTAACCACCTGTGCCTCCATCACGTCTGAAGATCTGGGTGAGTGAGCTGGAGGAAGTTTAGGAGTTGGTTGGAGATAGATATCTCCATAAAGGAGTATTTGATCCATTTCACTTAACTATGTTCAATAAGTTATATTATAACAATAATAAAAATAGCTAGCATCTATATATTGCTTTAAGATTGGCAAAGCACTCTACATGTTTACATCTGCCCCTCACAACAACTACCTTTAAGGTAGGTGCTATTATTCCCATTTAACAGATGAGGAAACTGAGACTGAGGGATTAATTGACTTGCCTATGGTCACAAAGAATGTCTGATGTTGGATTTGAATTCAGGTCTTCCTAACTCCAAGAGTACCCTCATAGTCTTTTTTTTTTTTTTTTTTTTTTTTTTTTTGAGTTTGTGAATGTCAGGCATTGTGGACTGAGAGGGGACCATTGGCTTAATTAGAGGAAGCTGTGTAACAGTCTTCATGATCAGTGTCCTCTAGTGGCCAGTATGTATTATTGTAGCCTTTTGGGAAGGCTGTCCCAGGACAGCAGAAGAAATTGTTGAGACACTGTCTCAAGTAAAACACTGGCTGAAAGGCAACTCAGATATTGCATTCCCTTGCTGGATATTTAATACAGTGACATGCTGCCTTACTGTAGGCATATGGAATGCAGCACTGGAGTCATAAAGTAGATTTGGACTGTTTTGTGGTCATGGTGTCACAGACATCTCTATAAATTGTAATTTGCTTTAAGGCAAAAATTATAACTTTTGTTCCTCTCACCCATGAACCCTCAGAGGACCTAGGAAATTGCAGGTACTTGACAAAAGACTGTTGAGTAAAGATGTTCTTTTTATCAGGAGTCACAGTTCACTTAATAGCAAACTGAATATCAGAAATAAGAACTGGGGAAATCACTTTTTTCTATACCCCAAATCTTATACTCCCAGTGAGAAGATTAAGATTGATTCTGCATCACTTATTTATTGACCCTATTTACAATTAGCTGATTTTTGTCCTGTAACTGCTTAAGTCGTAGATCTTTCTGAATTAAATTCAGAACTGAGCTGGCCTGTAATGGGTTAAGTTTAGAAATACCGTTTTCCTGCTAATCACTGACCTAATCCTTGCTTCAATGAATTTTGTTAATCTTGGGAAATGTGTGTGAAAGAAAGAGTCAGACCCAATATCTTTTAATACCAAGATATCCTTCAGTGATGTCTGGTTTGCCGTCCAAAAAGTCTGGGTTGCTACCCCACACTCGGACTCTAACAAATGAGCACTTCTTAGTCTCATGAGAGAAAAAGGGTCATTGGTAGCCCCCATTACCAAACTTCCAACCAATTATGTTGTCCCTTGCACTTCAGCTTTGTAATCAGTCATTTTGTACTCAATCCCATTTTGCACTCAATCAAAAAGGACAGGGGAGCTGTCCTTTTGCTTGGAGTGTTTGGTATGAATGGAGACAAAGTCATTGATCTATTTATTGACAGGTAGCATGACCCTGCTAATAAATGTGATCTTGCAGGGAGGTCTGCCTCAGTTTACCCTTTTGTTAAAGTTCAAATGCCGCTACGCCAGAGAGGTTAAGTCATAGCATCCATGAGAAATACAGATGAACAAACAAATATCCAAGGCTTAAAGGAAACGGATGTTAAACCTAAAAGTTCACCAAATCTGTGTATCTCTTCTCCTCTTTCTGGGTTGTATTCCCTGGCACTTTGGGACACCATTAGGCAGATAGAGGCTAGGTAGGTGGCCGAGGCAGCAGCTACATCTATATTTAGGAATGATCTCTATGATGCTGGTGTGATGGAAGCTCAGAGTTCATAGGCTCATGAGACAGAGCTGAAAACTTCTTGGTTTGTTTTTTTCGGGGGCCCAGGGGGAGTTGAGGTCCAACGTCTGAAGTATTAAGTGACAAGATTCAAACACTAGATCCTTCAACTCCAAATCCAGCATTTATTTCCTCCATACCACCCCTTCCCACTTTGGCCGCCCCTGCCAAAGACACAAGACACTGGACACAGAGCGTTAGAAGTTAGGGAGAAGCCAACAGGGTCCCCTTTTTATTCTTATTTTGGGACTCCTAGTAAGGCCTGATGATAGAGGATAAGCTCTGCCTTCCCTCTTGCCCTGACCCTTATCTTCCTATTCTTGTGCTCCCAGCCTCCTGGGCTCCATCAGTCCTTTAAGTCCAGGATATTTTGCCTGGAGATTTCTTCCCACCTCCCTTGTGGCTAAGGACTCATGCTTTTCTCTAGCTATAAGGAGGAAAGTCTTTAGGATTCTATTGTGATGATGGGCCTGGCTTATCTTCTGGCAAAGCACACCAGGGACTCAAACGGGAAAGGTTTCGGAAGGGGCTGGGGCGGGTCGAGGACCTGAAGGGGGGCTGAGGTGGCCGGTTCCTGGCAAAGGGGCCAAAATACTCAGCAGCAAAGGTTACCACGTTAGTAGGCTGACGAAGCAACAGGAAGAGTAAGAAGTCGGAGATCAGGTTCTGAGCCTCTGGGTGACGCCGCATATAAGTGGTATGGCTTGCTTGGAGCTCTTCCTGGGCAGAGGACATAAGATTTTAGAGCCTTGGAAGCTTTTGGGATGGTGAGGAAAAGACCCTGACCAGAGATGAAATGATTCGCTAAAGGTCACTCAGGAAAGTGCTTAAGGCTTAGATTGGAACTCAAGCTCAAATCCAGAGCAAAAGTAGATATCTCCAAAGTCACATCTTCAGTCCTCTTCTGGACTACTGGGAAAAATTGTCCTTCATTGTGTCCTCCCGGGGCCATCTTTTGTATCCTGAGCTCTTGCCTATCTTAACCATCTCTCTCTCCCTGGGTCTCCCTTCTCTTCCCTCCTCAATGTCAAAACTCTCAAGATGGGGATCAAATATTTTCAAGGTACTACCTGAAATAGGTTGGTGCTTTGAAATCCTAGTTCATAGACTCCCTCCTCTGCCCAATTCTGTCAGCCTCTCCTCTAGTGGCCATGGCTAGCATTTCTCTTCCTGTCTGTCTGATTCGCTTACCTTCCGATCCCTGAAAATGGCAAAGAGCTGAGGATCTTCTTCCCAATTCAAGGATTTCTTTCCAAACACTGGTTTAGGCTCAATCTCATCTGGACAGAGATGGGAGGAGAAGGTGAAGAGAAGGGAAAAGATAAGGAAGCTGGAAAATTGGAGGAGCTAGGTGACTCTGGAGATAGAATGCCCGCCCTGGAGATGGGAGGTCCTGGGTTCAAATCTAACTTAGTTGTGTGACCCTGGACAAGTCAGTTGACTCCAGTTGCCTACTGCTTACCACTCTTCTGCCTCTAATATGGAAGGAAAGGGTTTAAGAGAAAGAAAGAAAGAAAGAAAGAAAGAAAGAAAGAAAGAAAGAAAGAAAGAAAGAAAGAAAGAAAGAAAGGAAAGGAAAGGAAAGGAAAGGAAAGGAAAGGAAAGGAAAGGAAAGGAAAACTCTAGATTACTGTTCCCATACCTGACTTGGCCCCTTACTTACCCTCCTCTCTCATTATGGGCTTCTTGGTGATGATGCAAGAGAATGGGGATCCCACCTGGATTCTTTTTGCTAGGTGCCTGATGTAGAAGGAAAGGAGAATATGAGGCTCTGAGAAAAGTGGGGTAGGGGGAAGTTTGGAGGGGAAATAATATTTGATTCTTCCCTCCCTTCTCCTGGTCACTCATTCATACCTCCCACTGACTCTCAGATTCATTCATCACCATCTATAGTCAACTATCATCTATTTACCTCTGTGTCCACCATGAAAACTAGGCAACAATTCATGTGAAAAAAGTCTGGGGGTCTCAGTGGAATGCAAGCTCAGTAATAATTATAATTAGTCTGAGGGGACTTAATGGATTGAAAGTCAGACCTAGAGACTGGGTCTTGGCCACAGACATTTCCTAGCTGTGTAACCCTGGGCAAGTCACTTAGCCCCCATTGCCTAGCCCTTAATACTCTTCTGCCTTGGAGCCAATAATTACTGTGGATTCTAAGGCAGAAGGTAAGAGTTTTAAACAAAATTATAACTAGTTTGAGAAAGAACTGATGGCATTTGAAAAATGCTACAACATGCTTTTTAAACTTTATTATCCTTAAATTTGAGGTCTGTGTTTTCTTTTGCAACTTGGCTAATATGGAAATGTTTTGCATGACTAGACATCTAATTTATATAAAATTACTTGCCTTCTCAAGTGGGGAAGGCAGGGGGAGAATTTGGAACTCAAACTTTTTTAATGAGTGTTAGAAATTTCTCTCTACATGTAATTGAGAAAAAATTAAAAAAGGAGCACAAGAAGACAGCCAAATAGCAAACAAGAATCTTAGATTGCATTAAGAGAGAAAAAAAATCCAAACAAGGCAGATAGGAAATTCTATTCTTCCCTGGACAGACATCATATGAAATATTATATTCAGTTATTTTTTTAACCCTTTCCTTCTGTCTAAGAATCAATACTAAGTATTGGTTCCAAGGCAGAAGAGTGGTAAGGGCAAGGCAACTGAAGTTAAGTGACTTGCCCAGGGTCACACAGCTGGGAAGTCTCTGAGGCCACATTTGAATCCACGACCTTCTGCCTCCAGCCCTGGTTTTCTATCCTCTAAAACACCTAGCTGTCCCATAGATCAAGCCTTAAAAAAATGACGTCTGCAGAGAATTCAGAATTCAGATTTGTAGGAGCATATTAAAGAATAATTGCCAAGACGACTCCAGTAACAAAAAGGAAAACAACTTTAAAGGATATCAGAACTTTGAATATAATCACGACTTCAAGGGACAGATGTTGGCAAATGGCCCCCCTCCCTTAGCAGAGTACAGAATGAGACTTTTCGGGTACTGTCAGTGTGACTTTTGTAAGGATGCTGGCAACCTGGAGTGAATCCAGAAGGCCAACAAGTATGGTGTGTTTGGAGTTGTTCAGTCTTTTTTCAGTCACGTTTGATTTTTCATGCCTGCATTTAGGGTCTTTTTTGGCAAAGATACTGGATCAGTTTGCCATTTCCTTCTCCAGTTCATTTTACAGATGAGGAAACTGAGACCAACAGGGTTAAATGATTTGCTCAGGGTTACACAGCTAGCAAGAGTCTAAAGCTGGATTTGAACTTGGGAAGACATCATCCTAAGTCTAGGTCTATCTAGACTTAGCTGTCCTTCCAGCATGGTGAGGGGCCATGTCAAATGAAGATCTATCGAAAGAAATATGGATTGGAGGCAGCTAGATGGTTCAGTGGATTGAGAGCCAGGCATGGAGATGGGAGGTCCTGGATTCAAATCTAGCCTCAGACACTTCCTATGTGTTCTTGGACAAGGCACTTAATCTCCCTTGCCTAGTCTTTACCAGTCTTCTGCCTTGGAACCATCTTCAATATTGATGCTAAGATGGAAAGTGAGGGTTTGGGGAAAAAAAGGAAATTTGGATTTCAGGCTCAACAAACCTGAAAAAAAAATTTAGGGGAATGGTCAGCCTGGGCTTGTTTCCCTTTCTGTAAAATGAGGGAGTTGGACTCACTAAATTCTAAGGTCCTTTCCTGATCTAAATCTATCATTCTTAAAATAAAATGTGTCACCTCAGGAGTAGTGAGTTTCCAGTCACCTGAGGTATTCAAGTAAAGACCAAGGCCAAATGATCACTTGTCAGTGACACAGAGATTTCAGCTTAGACTCAATGACCTCCAAAGTCCATTCCACCTACTACCTCCATCCATGCCCACCATTCACCCCTTTCCTCCCCATCCCCTTCCCCTTCCCTCCATTTTCACCACTGGCCCCTCTCACCGGTTACCAGTCATCAGCTACAACCCTCTACCCAGTAAGCTGGTTTACCCATCAGATAACAGGTAGTACTGCCACGTCATGGGGATGTCTTCGTCAGAATGCATCGTCTGCTCTACTACCATTGCTTCAGCCTTCTCTGAGCCTAACTGAATGGTTTGGAAGCCCAGGGATTCCTAAGGGAGGCAGGGATGGAGAGGCAAGAAGGGCATGGATCTTCCCCAAAGCTCCACTGGACCCTCTTCTCCCCGCTTCCCAGCCCTCCCTTCCTCCTTTACCCTGTCTCAGTGCCACTCTTCTTTGTATAGCCCTCAATCCACCCAGAACCATCTGAACCTCCTCTTTTGTCCTGCCCTTGGGAGGCATCCTCAGTGGCCTCCTGGGGGGGTCAATGAGTGAGGAGCCACAGTGGGAAAAGGACACAGTGGCTGGGTTTTCTCCTGCCTCTTCAGTGCTCTCCTCTTGCCCTCTAACTTTGTTTTCCTGAATGGTGCTCTGGTCTCTGACCCAATGGGCTCTCTCCCTCACCTCTTCTCCCACTTGGGACCACTAGATAACTTCTCTCCCAGCTGACCCTTCTCCCATAACTTCCTGCCAGATCCTAGTCCACCCCACTCCCTTCCCTCTGCTCATCCCCAGACTACCCATCCCCCTTACATAGGTGGAATGGCAGAGCTTTCCTTCTGCATCAAAGGTCAGGAATCTGGCATTGTGGGGAACCTTCCGTCGCCACCCCATCACCCTTAGCAGGATCAGGTTGGCAGACTCTGAGATGAACCCATTCATGAGATTCAGGCCAAACGTCAACTTTTCAGACTTTACCGCCTGCCCAAGACATTATGGGGGTCAGAATTCCTAGTGGCCAGGGGAGGGGAGAGGGGGAGCATGGGAGGAGCTAGAACTTTAGGGTAGAAGGGCCCTAAGATGAGTTTTTTGGGTCCAGCACCCCTGGCCTAGTAAACGCCAAGTGTGGCCGTTCAGAAAGGAGTTCAATAATTCCCTCCCTCTCGTCCAGGGTCCCCACTCACATCACCTTCCTTGACGCTCCTAGTCATAACCATGCTTCCTGTGTGCCTCATTAAGGTGATCTTCCTGTCAAATGCCATTGGTAGGAACTGCCAAGTTTAAGAGGAATGGTGAGCCATGGGAACAAGATGATGAGGGGACTAAAGCCTTAGAAGAGGGGGAAACAATTGAGAGAAGAACCCAAAGGAACAGCTAGAATCTTGGAGCCCTCCTGGAGCAAGAGTGGGCGCCACTGCTGGGGTAGATTTCTGACCTTGGGATGGGGGAGGTGAAGGGTAAGTTGACCCCAGGGGTACTGTAATTGGTACTGGGGAGGGTGGAGGACCATTGGACAAAAAGTACCTCCCCCCATCCCTTCTGAATCCTCTATTTGTGTGACATGCCATTGAGGGGATGGAGCCTAAATTGTAAGGAAGGGGAGACTGAAGAAGTTAAAGGATTCTGGGGCACCTGGGAATATTAACAGCAACTCAGGCAGGGGAAGTTTTACAATTTGCCTTCCTCACACCATTCTGGTGAGGTAGGGAGGACAAAGAAGAGCAGTTCTATGTTGCTGATTAGCAAACAGGATGAGAATCAGAGTGACAAAGTAACTTGCCTACAGTCACACAGTGTTCAAGCCTAAATTTGAACCTGGGTCTCCTGACTTTACAGGTAATGCTCCTTGACTGGTCCAAGGTCTCTCAGCCTCCCCAAGTTCCCAAAACTTCCCCCGGTGAGCAGAGCCTCTGTCATTAGACCAAAGCTAAGGGCCTATGATGTTGAAGGAAGAGAGAAAGGTCAGAAGAAAAGAAGGGGGGTCATGACACCTTAATAAATTCATGATGGTGCTGTTCATATGTTTCCAACGACCAGGAGATATAGCCTAGGAAACAAAAAGAAGGACCAGAAAGAGACCTGAAGCATGAGGAGACAAGGGGAAGAACTCAGTTGTTTGAGAGATGAGTGGAAGGGTGGGGAAGTTATTGGGAAGAAGGTTCTGACATTCTATGGCAGTGATTCCCAAAGTGGGCGCTACCGCCCCCTGGTGGGTGCTGCAGCGACCCAGAGAGGCAGTGATGGCCACAGGTGCATTTATCTTTCCTATTAATTGGTATTAACATTTAAAAAAAATTAATTTCCAGGGGGCTAAGTAATATTTTTTCTGAAAAGGGGGAGGTAGGCTAAAAAAGTTTGGGAACCACTGCTCTATGGACTGGGGTTTGGGTTTGGGTCCCAGACTGGAAAAGCAGGGTTAAATCCAGCCTCCGAGAAACTGCTGGAATGTCTGGAGATCCCCTGACACTGTTAGAAGAAAGCCTTGCCCCATGCAGAGGCTTTGAGGGGTTTCTTCTGCCTCAACTCCATTCTCTACCCTCTTCCCAGGGTTCCTTAAAGCACTCTGAGCAAGAGATATGGAGTGAAGAATGGAGGAGCTCAAAGGATGGACTGGCTGGAGGCACAGGGGAGCGGGCAGGAACCAGGAGTCCTACCAGAGATGGTGGTCCCACAGGGTATTTCATCCAGCTGGCCCCTGCTGGTAGCATGTACCAGGGCACTGAGTGTGAATTCCCCTTCAGAGGTAAGGAAATATGCTGGTTTTATGTCCACGGTATACTCCCCCAGAGGCTGGCCACTCTCAGACACCATGTACAGGGTCTCAGAGAAAAAGAGCAGTTGGATTTCTTCTTGACCTGTGTATGGGCAAGAGAGGCCTGGAAGATGGGTCTATCTTTAACCTTCCCCACCACTGCCACAGCCATCCCTTCAACAGCCCAGTGACATTTTTTTTTTTAAGCCCTTACCTTCTCTCTTTGGTATCAATTCATAGAGAGGAAGAGCAAAGGCTAAGCAGGTGGGGCCAAATGACTTGCCTAGAGTCACCCGGCTAGGAAATATCGGAGGTGAAATTTGAACCCAGGTCCTCCCAACCCAGTAACTTTTTTAAAGAGCTTCTGCTAGCCTCCCCTCTTCAAACAACAATTGTCCATCATGGTTCAGAAGAAGAACTTGGGCCAGGAGAGAGGAAGGAATAAGGCTAGCTAGCATTCTCAAAGAGACCTTAAAATCCTCTAAAAGAAGGGGGTCAGGGTTCTTAACCTGGGGCCAGTGGGTACCCAAGAGTTCCGGATAGATTTCCGGGAGGTGCTGAACGGGGTCCTTAAATTAAAATGTAGTATTTACTTTAATTATTTAATAAGATTATTCTGAGAAGCGCCAAAGGGGGTCCCTGAGAAACAGACAAATTCTGAGAATCCCTGCTCTACTCCAATCCCAGCGGGGAGGGACCTGAAAGATTATGGAGGCGAACTCCCTCATTTCCGAAAGGGAGGGCAACGGAGCCCATCTAGCTCGAGTCCTTCCTTTGACATTTGGGGACACTGAGGCTCTGAGGCTTGAAGTCACGCATGGTTAATGAATCGCACGGGTCTGGGACCTCCAACCCAGCTGGTTTTCCAGAGGGCCCTCACTGAAACCGAGCCCGAGCCCGAGGAGCAGCTTCTCTCTTTCCCCACTTCCCCCCCATAGTCCGCCTCTCCCTGTCCCCTCGGCGCTAGGTCTCACTGAGCGAAGCGAGAAATTCCAAGGCTTCAGAATTGGCTTCAGGCGGGGGCAGCGGTGATTCTGGCGACACTTGGGGCTCCAAGGGTTTGATGCCTGGGGACACAGGTTAGACGGACTGCGAGGTGGGGTCCCTAAAAGTGAGGGGGCCGGGGGCCAATTCCAAGCCTCCGCCCCTCGGGGACACCGGGATTCTCTAGGAGGACTAAGGACGAGATGGGGAAGCGCCATCCCAGCAGAGCGTGACTCGCCAACACCCGCAACGCAGACCTCCTCCTTACCTTTGACCGGCATGCTGCCTGCACCCCGGTTTGTATCCGCTGGTCCCCATGGCAACCCGCAGTCCGCTGTCTCTTAAAGAGCCATCACCCTGTTTCATTCCGCCCTTTTAGCACGGCTCCCAAATTCATTGAGGGAAGCTTTGAGGGATGGGTTAACACATTGTGTGTGTGTGTGTGTGTGTGTGTGTCTGTCTGTCTGTCTGTCTGTCTGTCTGTCTGTCTGTCTGTCTGTGTTTCTGTCTCTGTGTCTGTGTGTTTGTGTAGGTGATATAAATCAACCCAATCCAAAAATAATATATTTAATATGTGCAAGGTAGTGTCTCAGGCGCCAGAGGTTCAAAAAGAAACAAAGTCAGCCCTAGTCCTCACAAAGAGCTTATATTTTACTTATGTTTTACAGTACAACATCTAAACGTTATCATTTCAGGAAGGGGGCCTCCACCAATCAATCAGCAAGCATTTATTAAGTGTCTGCTTCAGGCCAGGAACCATGCTAGGCACAGAGGATACAGAGCCTTTCATGCCTCAGAGGAATTTACAATCTCGCTGGGGGAAACCTGTTTGACCATATAAAGGTATGTACAAAACAGATAAATACAAGGTAATGTTGAGAAGAAGGCTAGGGAGCAGCTCAGGAAATCAGGAAAGGCTTCTTGTTGGAGCCTTGAAGGAAGCCCAAGGATCTTTTTTTTTTTTAATCAGCTCTGATATTTTTTGTTTTTACATTGCCTAAATTTCTTCTGTTCCTTTGATTACCCTTCCCAGAGGCCCATATCTTATAATAATTTTTAGAAGAAGAGAATTCAGTAAAGCTAACTAACATATTAGAACAGTTTGATTGGGGGCAGCAAGATGGCTCTGTGGATTGAGAGTCAGTCCCAGAGATGTCAAGTCAAATCTGGCCTCAGATACTTCCTAGCTGGGTGACCCTGAGTAAGTCACTTAACTCCCAATGCCTAGCTCTTACCACTCTTCTGCCTTAGAAACAATACACAGTATTGATTATAAGTGTTATATTGAAACTCTGGGAGCTGGGAGTCTCACCGTTGATTGACAGGTGAAGACCGTTGGACATCAGAATGTTCCCAGAGGCCATGAGGACAGGGGAGAAAGCGGTTGTCCAGGGGGGTATAAATACCCTGGCAGCCCTGACAGAGGGTTCCTTCCCTTTCCCTTGGACCTGAGATCTATAGACCCTGGTCTATTGGGATCTGAGGCTGGCTTGACTCAACCTTGCAAGAACTCCTGTCTTGTACCTCACTGACATTTGCCAACCTGTACCCAGACTGTGAATCCTCTTATTCTTCTGTCCCCTAGATATTTAGGAATTCAAAACATCTTTAGATATCTAGGTATCCTGGTCCTGGGAGGGATCCAGGAAGTGGGCAGGAGAAGAAGAGGGTGGAAAGGGGTGGTTCCTGAAGGCTATAAAGGCATAACATCTGGCAAGAGGAAACTGAAAGACATCAAACAACAGCTTGCTTGCTCTGGTTTGGCTGTGGCCAGGCTGAGCCAGAGGAGCTAGAACAAGCCAGAATCACTCACCTGCCTACAGCTCTGAGGGTTTACTATTATCAAAATTAGTTTAGGGTTTCCCTATTCCTCTTCCCATTTCCTAATACTCCTTCTTTGCTAAATATAGATAAAGCTATTCAAGTACCTTCCTGGAGTGGTTGTTTCATCACTTCTCTGGGAAGGGAGCAACGCAGTCAGATAAACATTTCCAAGGCTAATAGAGCCCAATATCCATCACTAATCAACCCCAGGTGGGACCTGAAGGGATACCATCCATTGACCTGAAGGATCCTGCCTGGGCACTGTTATGAAGGAGGGAGGTGTTACAAAATCTAGCTAGGTGGCAAGACTCAGGTGATCTTGCTCTAGCCACATGTCTGAACTATCACTGCTGTCACCCAATTAAGAGTGGTAGTTTCCAGTTTACCCTCTCTTCTCCCCATTATTTATAACATAAGACAGAAGGTAAGGGTTTTTTTTTTAAAAAAACACACAATTTGATTTTATATGCAATGATCCACACCCATGGACACAATCTCTGCAACCTTGGGGAGGGATATCTCTTCATAGTTCTTCTTTGGTCTCTCTACTTTCATAAATTCCATTTCTGTTTTTTTGGGGGGGTGTTCTTTCCATTAAGGTATTATAATTATATATATTGTTTTCCCACCTTTATTTTCTGCATCATTTCATGTAAGCCTTTGGCTCTAAGTGGTTGAAAGGAATAGAATACCTTTCAGCCTATTCATAGGCACAGAGAGACAAGAGATGAAGTGCCAAATTCAGGGAACATCCAATAACTCAGTTTGACTGAAATAGCAAAGTTGTTTTCAACTGGAGAATGGCTAAACAAGTTGTGCCATATAGTTGTGATGGAATAATATTATGCTAGAAGAAATGATCAGCAGGATTGTTTCAGAAAAACCTGGGAAGATTTCTATGAACAGATGCAAAGTACAGTGAGCAGAACCAGGAGACCATTGTACATAGTAATAGCACTGTGGTAAGGATGATCAACTGTGAAAGACATAGCTACTCTGATCAATAAAATGATCCAAGACAGTTCTGAAGTATTCATGATGAAAACTGCTCCCCATCTCCAGAGAAATCTGAAGAATTAATAGTGCAGATTGAAACATATTTCCCCCCCACTTTATGCTTCCTGCTGTTATTGGTTTGCTTTGGTTTTACAACATGGCTAATATGGAAACATGTTTTACATGATTTCACACATGTATAATTGATAACCTATCACTTGCTTCTTAATGCGGAGGGGAAGGGCACAATGAGGAAGAGAATTTGGAACTCAATTTTTTAAAAATAAATATTTGAACCCTAGACAAGTCATTTAACCCCCATTGCCTAGCCCTCACTGCTCTTCTACCTTGGAACCAAAGTACGGTATTGATTCTAAGATAAAAGGTAAGGGTTTAAAAAATAATAAAATAAAATAAAATTAATGTTTGTCAGAAAACAGTTGTCAAAAATTGTTTCTATGTGTAATTGAGGAAATAAATAAATAAAGCAAAACAAAATAAAATTAATTTTAAAGAAGCATCCAGGTGGCTCAGTGGATTGAGAGCCAGGCCTAGAGACAAGAGGTCCTGGGTTCAGATTTGACCCTAAACACTTCCTTAGCTCTGTGTCCCTGGATAAGTCACTCAATCCCCATTGCCTGGCCCTTACTGCTCTCCTGCCTTAGAACCAATACAGTCTTGATTCTTTTTTTTTTCTGCTTTTTTCTATATAAAAGATTTCATTTTACCAATTACGAGTAATACCAATTCCTACATAAGTTTTCCAAAGTTATACGATCCAAATTGTTTCTCTTCCTCCCTTCCCTCCCCCCTCCTGGTGCTGGCAAGCAATTCAATCTGGGTTACACATGCGTTATCGTGCAAAATCTATTTCCATATTGTTCATTTTTGTAAGAGAAAAATCATATATAATCAAAACCCAAAATTAAAAAAGCCAAATAAACTAAAGTGAAAAATTGTGTGCTTTGATCAACATCCCGACTCCAACAGTTCTTTCTCTGGAAGTGGATAGCATTCTTTGTCATAGGTCCTTCAGAAGTGTCCTGGATTGCTGAAAGTACCTAAGTCTATAACAGTTAATCATTCCACAATATTGTTTTTACAGTGTACAATGTTCTGGTGCTACTTATTTCACTCTGTATCAGTTCATGTAGGTCTTTCCAGCTTTTTCTGATATCATCCTGTTCATCATTTTCTTACAGAAAAATAGTACTCCATCACCAGTATATATCAAAATGTGTTCAGCCATTCCCCAATTGATGGACATTCCTTCAACTTCCAATTCTTTGCCACTATAAAAAGAGCAGTTATAATTTTTTTTGAACGAATAGTTCCTTCCCTCCAACCCCCTTTTTTAAGATTTATTTAGGATACAGACCTAGCAGTGGTATTTCTGGATCAAAGGATATGCACAGTTTTATAGCCCTTTGGACATAGTTCCAAATTGCCTTCCAGAATGGTCTGATCAGTTCACAAGTCCACCAACAAGGCATGTGTCCCAATTTTGCCACATCCTCTCCAACATTTATCATTTTCCTTTACTGTCATATTGGCCAATCTGATAGGTATGAGGTGGTAAGTCAGAATTGTTTTAATTTGTATTTCTTTAATCAAGAGGGATTTAGAACATTTTTTCATATGATTATTGATAGCTTTGATTTCTTCATCTAAAAACTGCTTATTGATATCCTTTGATCATTTGTCAATTGGGGAAATGACTTGTATTCTTATAAATTTGACTTAGTTCTCTATATGTTTGAGAAATGAGACTTTGATCAAAGAACTTTGTTTTAAATTTCCCACTCTCCCTTTTATTTCCCTTCTAATCATGGTTACATTGGTTTTGTTTGTACTAAACCTTTTAAATTTAATTATTCCTTTCATATCATATAATGCTCTCTGTCTCTTGTTTGGTTATAAATTCTTCCCTTCTCCATAGATCTTATAGGTAAATTATTCTATGTTCTAATTTACATAGTCTTGATTCTAAGACTGATGACAAGTTGTTTTTTTGTTTGTTTAATTAGTGTTAAACAGGAAAGCAACCTACATGTTATAGAGATTCATGATTTCCTGTATGATTCCTTTTCCCATTCTTCATTGTAAATGGTGTTGCTGCTTCCTGGTGTTTGTCAAGTTCTGAATAATAAAAAAATTTAAATAAAAAAATTAGCATTAAAATAAATAAAGAAAGAAAGAAACAGACAAATAAACAAATAAATAAATAAATATAGAATGAAAAAATACAAAGGGCATGAAGGGAGGTGATATGTAACAAAACTGGAAAAATTGGTTGGAGCCAGATTTTAAAGGGCTTTAAGTTCCAAACAGAAGATTTGGTATTTGATCCTAGAGGCAGGAAGGTGATTGAACAAGGGAGTGACACGATTCGACTTGTACTTTTAGGAAGAGTATTTTGGCAGCTGGGTTATTTGGAGAGAATAGAAACTGGAAACTCAGGGTTTAATTAAGAGTCTAGTATAACTGTCTGAGCAAAGTGATTTATGGACCTGAGCAAAGTGATTTATGACTGTGAAGAGAAGAGGACAGATGATCCCTAAAGGTCTCTTCCATCTTGGAGAGTTATACTTCTGTAAAAATTATAACTAGAGGACCCATCCCTAACTGGTGTGTGATTAGACATTTAATGTCTCTGGGTCTCAGTTTCTCTATTCATCAAATAAAGGGGTTGGAAATAGGTGATTCTTCAATTTTCATCAAATTCTTCTTATTCCATCATTCTATTCCTAAGGTCAGTCCTTACACTTGAAAGCAACAAATGATATTTAAAGCCAACTGCCCACTAGGGGTCACTGCCCCACCAGCTTCAGAAAAGCTCCTCCCCCCACACCTGCTGGTACCTACCACCTGGAGGCATCAAGGGACTCCCCCCCTCCCCCCAACATCATCCACCCTAGTGCTCCCAAAGACACACATCACTTTCTACCTTGCTTCTTTCTCTTATTATCAGCCTCGCCCAATTTGCTTCTTGCCCAGTCTAAATTCCATTACGACATGTGACCCAGGAAAATGAAACTAACAGTGATTGATTGGGTCAATATATTTCACAAAACCAGGAGTCAACAACCTTTTATGTAAAAGGAGCTATTTCCCCCTAATATTCTTGCAACTTAAATATATATTTAATATTATATATAATACATGTAATGTTAATATATTTAAGTACATATTTAATTTAAAACAACATTGAAAATCACTTGAAAATTCAACTAACCAAACTCAAAAAGTCTTTATATTTAAATTCATTCATTTCAAGGGATAAAGTATCATGACTTTTTTTATTCACCAGTATTCTTTATTTGTTCTTTTCACTCATTTTTATTCATAGTTAATATTTTCTTTTTTCTTCTTTCTTTTTTCCTTTTCCTTTTTCTTTTTTATTCATAGTTAATCTATTTTTCTTATTTTTTCTTTTTTTATTCTAGTTTGGGGGGGGTTGCACATTTTATAAATAGCAATCTGTTATGTTAATGCACCACAATTTTTTTCTTTAGCAGTTCCCATGTTGTTGGGCATTTAGGTTATTTCCAGGATTGTTGAAGTGTCATGTTTGTGTGTGAGTGAGTGTGTATACTTATTCATAATACTATTGTGAAGGTTTTAGTCGCATAGATCTTTTTTGGATTTAATAACACTTTCAAGGTACATTCCTAAGAATGCATTTTTATCTTATTTTTAAATATAGTTTATTTTTTCCAAGTACATATAACAATTTTTAATATTCATTTTCTAAAATGTTGAGTACCAATCTCTTCCTCCCTCTTTCTCCTCCCCTCTTCCTCTGTCTCCTCTCTTCTCCCTGAGAGAATAAGCAATTTGATAAAGGTTCTATCTGTGCAACTGTGCAAAACATATTTCCATATTAGACATACTGTAGGAGACATACATCCAAAAAAACCCACAAAGAAAACAAAATTAAAAAATAGTATGTTTTGATTTGCATTGAGACTCCATCAGTTCTTTTTTTCATGAGTCCTTTGGAATTATCTTAGATAATTGTATTGCTGAGAATGATTAAGTTGTTCACAGTTGATCATTGTATGATATTGCTGCTACTGCACAATATTCTGGTTCTACTCACTTTATTTTGCATCACTTTGGGGGTAGATCTTTCTAGTTTTTTCTGAAATCATCCTGTTCATATTTTTGTATGGCAAAATAGTATTCTATTACAGTCATATGCCAAAACTTATTCAGTCTTTCCCCAATTGATGGATAGCCCCATAATTTCCAATTCCTTACTACCCCCCAAAAGAGGTGCTAGAGATACTTTTGCACAAATAAGTCCATTCCTCTTTTTAACAATGGAATTTTTAAGGTAAAGGGCAGGATGATATCAAGGGTAACATTTAAAAAAATTTTTTAGTTTGAATATTTCCCCCTAGTTACATATTTCATGTTCTTTCCCTCTCCCCCAAGCCCCTCTAGCCCCCCCCCTTAGCTGACATACAATTCCACTGGGTTTTACATGTATCATTGATCAAGACCTAATTCCATATTATTGACAGTTGAACTAGAGTTATTGTTTAGTATCTTCATCCCCAATAACATCCCCATCAGCCCATGTGTTCAAGCAGTTGTTTTTCTTGTGTTTCTCCTCCCACAGTTCTTCCTCTGAATGTGACTAGTTTTCTTTCTCATAAGACCCTCAGCCTTGCTCTGGATCCTTGCATTGCTGCTAATAGAGAAGTCCATTATGTTCGATTGTACCACAGTGTATCAGTCTCTGTGTACAATGTTCTCCTGGATTTGTTCCTTTCACTCTGCATCAATTCCTGGAGGTCTTTCCAGTTCACATGGAATTCCTCCAGTTCTTTATTCCTTTGAGCACAATAGTATTCCATCACCAGCAGATACCAAAATTTGTTCAGCCATTCCCCAATTGAAGGACATTCTCTCATTTTCCAATTTTTTGGCACCACAAAGAGAACAGCTATAAATATTTTTGTACAAGTCTTTTTCCTTATTATCTGTTTGGGGTATAATCCAAGCAGTGTTATGGCTGGATCAAAAGGCTGGCAGTCTTTTAAGGCCCTTTGAGCATAGTTCCAAATTGCCACCCAGGATGGTTGGATCAGTCCACAACTCCACTAGCAATGTATTAATGTCTATCAGGGGTAACTTTAACAGTGTATTGTCACATAGTTTCTTCAAGTTTGTAACTCCATTAGCAATGAATGAATTTGCTGGTACCTTCAAGTCCTACTGTTGTGGGGGGGATTTGAGGTGAACCCCAGGTTCGGGATGGGTATCCTTTACAAGAATATAAGACTTCAAAATGTAGCTTAAAAATAAAAAGAGAAATTTATTAATTTGGTAGTAATGTCAAAAGGTCAGGAGATAGGTGCAAGAGATGGATTCAGGACTTTTTATATCCTTTTGACAACAAGGGCTATGTGACCAAGGATAAGGGAATAGGATGAGGTTGGATAGAAGCAGGGGATGTTTGTCACCTGACTGAAGCTAGAGTGATGTTTTGTGTCCCAAAGACACAAGGGGTGACCAGGCATAATTTAGGGGACAGGTAGATGTCTTAGATTACAGCCCAGTGGTATCAGAACATAACTGGAAGATATATATCTGTGTGCATCTCAAGATCGAGGGGAGAATCCAAGAGGAATATTTCTCTCAGGATTTTTCTTATCGTGAGTCTCTGATGCCCAGAGTCACCTTTTCCTCAGCATTACAAGAATGCAAGGAAGGAAAGGAATTTTCCTGTTTTCTGTTTGACCTGAAACACTTCTGGAGTTTGGGGTGTCCAAAGGGAAACCCAGAGTCCCTTGCCACTACCAATATTGAGTTGTATTCCTGTTAATGACTAAATATAATTTTTTGAAGAATACTATCTATATATTCTTTTCTAATTCTGTTTCTAATTATAACCTTACTTCCATTTCTATATACATTAAAAAAAATGATTAGATCTGATTTCATCCAAAGAGGGATTCCTGGGGAGGAACTTCCCTCTGTGAATTATAATGGATGTCTGCTCTGAAATTTATAGACTTAGAGAAGTGTATGGGAACACTGAGAAATCTGACTTGCCCAAGGTCACACAGTCAATGTGTCAAAGGTCAAATTTCAGAACTCTGTGACTGGTAATTGGCTCTCCATCCACCTTGCCACTGTAGGAATAAGTTAGGGATAGTCTGGTTTTCTACAGTTAGTTGAAAGAAGGGAATTTTGAGAGAAGCCCTGAGAAAGGATTCTGAGTAGAAAGGAATTGTGGGTCTACAACTGGAAATAACTGAATTTCACTTCCTTCTTGGATTTTGACCACGCTGGAGGGAGGTTTTGTCTCTGCCTACAATTCCCATCAAGCTGAAGGAGAATCTAAGAGATTCTCCCTGGAAAGTCAGGATTTTTGAGGAGAAAATCTTTGACATCCAGGTAAAGGGAAGGATTTAATGGAGGAAACTAATTTCCCTGAGACCAGTTTTCATCTGCCAGTGGTCCAGCTACCAGAATTCCTATTGGCTAAGATAATTCTAAGCTTTCCACCTATAACTTTGAGTTACTTAGAACAGCAGCCAAACCCAGAGGGTTTTTCCCTTTCTTTCTTATTAATTATTGGTAGTGAGTTAGATTAAGTCAGATAGCATTGGGTGGGTTTCTTAGATAGCATAGGGATGATTAAGCAGGGCCTATAGAAGAAAATGAAGGCTCTCCTTCTCTAGGAGACTTAGAAAGTTGGGTGGAGTTAGTTTGGATAATGCTAAGGTCCTACCTTTCTTTCTTCCCTTTTAAAAATTAACTTTATTGTCATAAGCCAAGGGTTTTCGTGCTTCAATGGCCCTGGGGAGTTCCCAGGTGGGTTGTAACATCTAACATCCTTCTAGGACTTCCGCAATACACCACCATGTCTATTTGGATATATTTAAATTACTGGGTGACTTTCAGGGAGGGTCCAGGAATGCTCCATAATTTCCTCTCTTAAAATGAATGAAAACAGAATTTCATCATATAGATTTCCCTGGAATGTATTTTGTCTGTATAAAACAGGAAGGGTATATATGTATTTACTACACACACACACACACACACACACACACACACACACACACACTGCACATATATTTCACCCAATTGGTGCCAGAAATATTTTACACCAATTTCATTTGAGTTGGCCATTGTATCTTTTTTCTCTTAACTAGTTAATGTTGTTCAGGCATTTCAATCATGTCAGACTCTTTGTGACTGTTCTATTTGGAGTTTTCTTGGCAAATATACTAGAGTAGTTTGCCATTTCCTTCTCCAGCTCATCTGAGACATGAGGAAAAAGAGGCAAACAAGGTTAAGTGACTCACCTAGTCACATAGCTAGTAAGTGTCTGAGGTCTGATTTAAACTTAGTCTTTCAGATTCCACTCTATCCATTTTACCACTAAGCTGCCTACAATTAAGAATTATTTGTTGTTTCTAAAAGGCCTTTGATACAATCATGAGTGATTTAGGAATTGTAGGAGGGCCCTGAGGAGCTTTTGTATCCTTCTCTCATTAGCACATTAATACCATGAGTTGGATAAATCAACTAATTGTAGTCTAGGGAGCTGGGATAAATTTGCCCCCAGAGGATGATATGGGTGTGTAGGAAGAAGCAGAGGTAGGAGAACTAAGATTGAAAGTAACAATCTGAGGACTGCTAGATAGCTGAGTGGATTGTATTATGGGGAAAATCAGGGGAGTTAACTTAAATATTAAATGTGGGTCCAGAAGGGTGTGTAGGAGACAGGAATGACGAAAGATGGGGACTTAAGTTAGGGAGACTGGGTTTAACTGCTAAGGAAATATCTGTTAACAGAAGTGGCAGCACTCTGCACCATCTAGACAAGGGGCCTATGGAAACTAGCAAGCAAATGAAAAGAGTTTGTAACAAATTTAATTAAGGGAACTATGGTAAAGGATAGGAACAGGGATTTCTACACTACAAGACTATGGGAAAACCACAGGGTCAGGGGAGGGACTTATCTACACTGAACTAAACCTAAAGCAGGACAGGGCCCAGAGAATAGCAGGACTGAAGTGAGTATCCTCACAGCAGAGTCCTGACACACTCCAGAGATGTTGCAGCTCTTTCAGGACCACTAGCTATACTCTTTCAGGTGGGTAGATTCTGGGAGTTAACCCAGCCCAATTTAACCTGCAACTCAGGTTAGGATTAATAGTCTCTACCAAAAATCTCCCACAAGTAGATGACAGTCTTCCTTCAGGATCCCAGGGAATCAGGGTACAAACTCCACTTCCTCTGAAGTCTCCCAGGGTCAGTTACAACTTGTCCCAACCACCATGGAGTCTGTCTCAGAGAGAGAGGCACACTTCCTGCTTCCCCATTCCATTTGGAATTCTCAAGCCCTTCCTGCTAGGTCTCCTAAATAATAACTAAGTAATCCTCCTCACAACAGTTCCCCCCTTTGCACAAAGCCAAAATTAACAACATTTTGGTATTTGTGCACTACAAACTAAACTAAAATTCTAACCCAAAATAACAAACAAAACTTACACTAACTCTATTCTATCTATCACTATCCTACCCTACCCTACTCTAGGGATATTAACAAGGAAAGGTAAAAGGATAAATACATTGAATAGTTACATAGTTCAAAGCACACAGCAACAAGTAACAATGCAAAAATTTCCAACAAAATTAACAAAATCAACAGCAAATATGAAATATCAACACAAAAGTCAAAACAAACATCCAACACAACTCCTATTCTAATACATAAATATCCTGCTAATAAATGCAATCAATTTTGTAAGATACATTGTAACACAACATTGCACAAGTTTACAGCAAAATTACAACAAAAGATTAAACTCACTTATGCAAATTACATTTAAATGTTTGCAACTCAATTATATCAAATTATTCACAGAATTTACATTTATACATATATATGATACATACAACATATACATTATATAGGTGTGTGATATACATATATGTACACATAATATATACATACCAGATATACATATGTATGCCCTTTACATATATACAATACTTACACTATAATACAATTTACAATATACACATACTATATTTACAAATCTATTTACATTATTTTGTGATATATGATCTATAGTATGTTATATGCTCTTCATGTAATGCAATTTTGTTATGTTTGTTGTATTTGTACTTTAATTTACATTAGTACCTTATCTTATCCTCTAATCTAATCCAATAGTATTCCCCTAAACTATTCTAAACTATCCCTTTGGTATTAGTATATTAGTCTAGCTACATCTATCTAAACAACTAGCTAATCTTTGTTAGTAACTATCTTTTGTTAGCACTTACTTATCCTATAGCTAATTCTAATTTTGTTAGTAATATATATTTTTTCATTCCATAAGGAACACAATGTATCCTAACATGTTTGTGTTGTATGTATCTGATTTGTTATCTTGTTTCTTTGCTATATTGTGTTGCAACATGTTACCGATGGATGTATGATACCTACTAAAACTCCAGATCTCCTTCAGATCTCCTTTCTTCTTAGGATGTTCCATTCCTCAAGGAAATCTTCTCTTCTCTCTGTTTTCCTCTTCTCCTTTTCTTCATCGAAGTTCTTGATAGTTTTATGTGCAATGTTGGATGCATATGAGTATGTAGTGATACTATTTACATTACCCAAAATACTTTCAAACCATTTATCCAAATTGTCCATGATTAATCCTCTTCTTTAAGAAAATCCTTAAAAATGAAGTCTTTATCAGTTCAATTCATAAGTTCATCACTCTTAATACAAAGTTCATAAATCCTGAATCCTCTTCATCCATCCATGTCCTCTTCCATCCATGTTCTCTTCCACTGGAATGGTCCTCTCCTTACTGAACTTTCTGACTGCAGACTCTAATTGACTGAAGATCTCAAATTATACAATTTCTTCTTCTTCATTATTAATAATTTCTATATTTTCAGTATCTATACTGTAAATATGAAAAATGATAAATGCTTGTATAAATATATAATTTAGTATTTTAATTAAAGCCATGCTGATAGATAAATTCATTAGACCACGCGCTTGTAAGCATTCAAAACTGCCGCCACCTCCATTTTGTCTCCTGTTTCCTGGCCATGGCCTACTTGCAAAAGAGACCACTCCCTCCTAACCCACGAGATTTAAGCTCTCCCCTGCGTCAAGACGTTGGAGACGGAAATCAGTTGGACCATGTTGGATCACGGGAAATGTAGTTTTATACATTTCCCAAATTTCACTTTTTACAATACTATGTGCTAATTTAATATGAGAACAATGATACCATGAATCTCTACCTAAAACTTTCACAGAAGATAGTGAAACTAATACAACTGTATAAGGACCTACCCAATTTTATTCTGTTGCCAATGTTTTGGCAAAATTCTTCACATAGACCATATCACCTGGTTGAAAATTATGAAGAGAATAATTTAATGGACCAGATTGAATTAATACTCCCATATCTTGTAATTTTCTTAGCCTCTGCTATAAAGCACTTAAATATGAAGCAATTTGGCAGTCACCTCCTAAGAGTGATGCATAAACAGCTTTACAAGTTTTTTCTTGTAGTGGAGCATGTCCAAAGAGCATCTCATATGATGATATATGTAGATCTGCTCTTGGTCTCATACATAGATAAAACAAAGTTATGGGAAGAATATCTGGCCATTTGAGATGAGTTTCAGCACAGAGTTTCCCAACCATAGTCTTGAGTTCCCTATTCATATGCTCCACCTGACCTGCACTTTGTGGGTGATAAGGAACATGATATTTAGATGTTATTCCTAGATTCTCATAGACTCTTCTAAGGATATCCTGAGTGAAATGAGATCCCTTATCTGAATCTATGGTTAAAGGTACCCCAAATCTTTCCTTGAGTAACACTTTCACCACAAAGCTAGCTGTATTGGTATTTGATGGAAAAGCTTCAGGCCATTTAGTTAGTCTATCAACTATTACAAGAAAATACTTATATCTTCCAGCTTTAGGCATACAGATATAATCAATCTGTAAACTCTCAAATGGACAATATGCTAAAGGCCTACCACCCAAACCTTTCTTTCTGAATGCACTTTGATTGAACTTCTGGCAGACTGAAAAACTATTACAGATCTTATTTGCAACTGTACTTATTCCAGGAGCAACCCATTGTCTCTTGATGGCATCTACAACAGCTTGTGTACCAAAATGACCTTTTGTGTGGATGGCTTGACCAAATAGGTATACAAATCTTTTGGTAACAATGGTCTTCCTGTATCAGTAATCCATATCCCATGTTCTTTCCTAGCTCCAAATTTATCCTTCCATTTCTCAATATTTGAGTCTACATAAGCTTTTCCTAGATCATCAGAATCAATAGATGTTAAATTCATTACATAAATTGGAGCATTCTGGGCTGCATACTTCGCAGTGATATCAGCTCTGTGATTTCCTTTAGAGACTGGATCTCTACCATGAGTATGACTCCAACAATGAATTACTGCCAGCTGTTTTGACTTTTGGATTGCTTCCAACAACTCAGTTATTATTCCTGCATGAGCTATTGGTTTTTCCAATGCAGTAATAAAACCTTGTTGTTTCCAGATTGTTCCTGTTGCATGGCAAACAGAAAATGCATACCAAGAGTCCATGTAAATATTTACACTTTTACCTTCAGCTAGAAGACAGGCTTGCTTCAATGCCACTAATTCCACACTCTGAGCACTAAAATTACTAGGTAATGAGCCATACCACATTGTCTCAAATTCTGTGACAACTGCAGCACCAGTACATCTGATTCCATTACATAAATATGATGATCCATCTGTGAATAATACCAAGTCTGGATTTTCAAGTGGAGTGTCTTTTAAATCCATCCTAGGCATATCCACAAGATCTACTATCTCAACACATTCATGCAATGGCTTACCATTCTTTGGTAAATCAGGAAGAAGAGTAGCTGGATTGAGTATGCTACATCTCTTCAACTGGATGTTCTCACTACCTAAGAGAATAATTTCATACTTAGATCTGAATATGCTTGAGTATGAAACTTCCTCATTAGAGCTTCTATCTGATGTGAACAACAGACCATTAAAGGACATCCCAAAACTAGATCAGCTGACTTCTGGACTAACACAGCTGCTGCTGCTACCCCCCTTAGACAGAGTACTGTCCCCGCAGCTACTGGATCTAATTGACAGCTGTAATATCCAATTGGATGATAACTTTGTCCTAAAGTCTGTGTCAACACACCAGAAGCTATACCTTTTGTTTCGTTGACAAACAGCTGAAAAAGTTTCTCATAGTCTGGAATTCCTAATACAGGTGCAGATAAAATGGCTTCTTTCAGCTTATCTAAGGCTAAGCAAGGTTCAAGCTTTAGTTTCAGAGGTTCTGGTTCTGTTTTCCTGGTCAGATCTGTTAAACACTTAGTGATCTCACAATATCCAGGAATTCACTGTCTACAGAAACCAGTAGTTCCAAGAATAGCTCTAAGTTGTTTTTTAGTTCTAGGTGTACTCAATTTCTGTATGTCAGCTATTCTCTTTTGTGTGATACTCCTGGAACCTTCTGACAACACAAATCCAAGATATTGCACTTGAGGCAAAACCCATTGTAATTTTGCCTTGGATATTTTATGTCCTCTTTTATATAATTCAATCAAAAGAATCTTGCTATCCCTAAGACACACCTTTGCATTTGGGGATGCTAAAAGAATATCATCCACAAAATGCACCAATTTACTGCCTTTAAATTTAATCGTTTTTAGATCTCGATTTAGAATTTGAGAGAACTGGCTAGGTGAGTCAGTATGCCCCTGTGAGAGTCGAGTCCACATCCATGAGTCTTCTCCCAAGTGAAAGCAAAGATCTTTTGAGAATCCTCATGAATTGGTATTGAGAAAAACGCAGAACATAAATCTAGCATGGTGAAATATCTAGCCTGATTTAGAATGGAAGAAATTATAGCAGCTGGACTTGGAACAATTAGATGATGATGATGATGAAATAATAGTACATTTCATTAAAACTCACGTTAATATGAGCTGAGTGAAATTCATCTGTTTCTCTTGACCTTCCAAAATACGTGAATGACTTTTCTTAATGTCCATTCCTCAAAATGAGCATACACAGCCACAGTGTGGCCACTCTTCTAGAACAGCTCTCTGTCGGTTTATGAAATTTGCTAATTAGTAAATCTGGAGCCAGGATGCTTACAGATTCTATTAGTCAAGTGGGAAGAGAATGTATGCAATATTTCAACAGTTCAGTGTCAAACATACCCTTGTAGGTTAGGTTCTGGGGTCCCTTCATAGATTGCCAATTGAAATTATTAAAATAAGAAAAACTCTGTCTTTGATCCTTTTAAAACTTTATTTAAAGGGAAAAAAACCTGGAGTTCCCCTAGGCTGAAATTAACTATGTCCCCGATAATCTGAGTCTCCTCTTAATTCAAAGTTTCTCCTATGCACGGGATTGGTCCTTGTAAAACTAGGTCTAGAGATGGGAGGTCTGGGGTTCAAATCTGAATTCAGACACTTCCTAGGTGTGTGACCCTGGTCAAGTCACTTAACCCCCATTGCCTAACTGTTATTGCTATTCTGTCTTAGAACCAATATACACAATATTGATTCTACAATCATTAGGTATTGATTTTATTGAATGGGATCAGTTATTAAGAGGAGAACTGGATGATGGGAGTACTAGAATTAAGCCCTATTGGACTTCATGGGTAGAGTGTCATCAGTATGTAGTACTTTGATCCTTCAATAGATATATGACTCTCATCCATGTCTCTTCTCAGACATCTCATTGCCCACCCAGCTGTACTCATTCTGGATTTCCCCCTCCCCTCTTTAAGCTTTTTTTTGTATGTTCTCTTCCTCCACTAGATGGTAAGCTCCCTTAGGGCAAAGACTGTCTTTCTTTTTAACTTTTATATCCCAGCACTTAGCATAGTACCTATTCACACACTAGCAACTTAATAAATCGTTATTTTTTTAAACCTTTACCCTTTCTTTTACAATCATTATTAAGTATTGGTTCCAAGGCAGTTCAGAAAGAGGTAGGCAATGGGGATTGAGTGACTTGCCCAAGGTCACACAGCAAGGAAGTTTCTGAGGCTAGAGTTGAACTTAGGACCTCCCACCTCCAAGCTTGGATCTCTATTCACTAAGCCACCTTACTGACCCTTAATAAATGATTACGGACTACTGATATCTTTCCAGACTGTCAGAGGCAGTCCAGTCATCATGTTCATGACTTTCTTCTAGATCTCTTAACATGTAATGATTAAAATTCTTGAGAAATTAAAAAAATAATTTAATTTTAAATTATTTTATTAATCCACTGCTTAATAAACAATCTAAAATGACCAGCTGACTCCCTCCACAATCTGAACAGGTGCCAAAGAGAGAACATGGGGCAGTAAGAAAACAGGAAAAAGAAAAAGCATTCCTCTGGTGTGGGTCTGATATAGCCTTTGTGAGCTCATCAATCTATTCCACATCTCTGACTGGTAAATATCCATTGAAGAGGTGTACTTTGAGACCCCAACTCCTTCCTCATTATTTCATCACAGTAAGAGGTGGGTCTTTGCCCACAGAAGGAGGATGGTTTTCCTCCTTTCCTTTCCTCCTTGCCACTGGGCTAGATCACTGAAGTCCAACATAGTGGCTAGAAGTGTGCTGATTTTTCTTATTTACAGATAAATAAGGAGCAGGACTCCACCCTGCTTATACCAAAAGCAAACCTTGTGAGGTGGCTTGAGGATCTCTAGCTTGGAAGCTGACTGATCTTCAAAACCCAAGGTTTAAGAAAGGTTTGATATAAAAAATGATTCCAATTCAATATTAATTTTCCAGACATACACGTGAAGCATGTTGTGGGTTTCCACTGTACGAGAATGAAAGGAATTTTGAAAAAGAAAGAACAGCTATTAATGCAAAAAAATATAGATAGATTTTTATTAGAGATACATTAACTCACAAGGGAAGGCTTGTGGCTTACCACAATACAGGTGAGGAAATGAGGAATTTGGGGATACACAAAGATACAATTGGATCACAGTCACTGGTGAGGCAAAGAAACAACTGGCATCAGAGGGGACAGTGTACATCAGGTCTGGTTCAATGATTGCCAGGTTGTGGCAAGAGGAAGGGGGTCCAGAAAGAGGCACCCTCCTGACCTGATGATGTCATTCCTCTTGTACTCAGCATACATGGGTCCATTCTACAAAACAGAATTGCTCTGGGAGGAGAAAGAGAGACAATGTTTTCTGGGGAAAGTCAAGCTCTCTTAGCAGGAATGATCGGCTTCCCCACCTTTAGGCTGATGTCATCCCCACCTTTAGGCTGATGTCAATTGGCTAAAAAATTGTGAATTTATAGCAATGGAAATTTCACATACAGAAGGTTATAGAGAAGGGGCAGAGCAAGAGTACTGGGAAGAAGGATCATCCTGTCTATAGCAGACAACTTGTCTTAAGAAGGAGCAGAGTTTTAGCTAGACTACTACACTTCCCCATGTGAACCATTAGTCTTTTTTCCCCCCTCTAAACCTTTATTTTCTGTCCTGGTAACAACTCTAGGACAGAAGGGCAAGGACTAGGCAGATGAGAGTAAGGTTCTTACACAGGATCACCCAGCTAGGAAATGTCTGAGGCCATATTTGAACCCAGATCTTCCCAACTCCAAAGCTTGCCCTCTATCCATTGAACCACCTACCTGCCCTGTGAACCAAAGGCTTAAAACAATAATGATATGTTACTCTGGAGATTTGGTTAAAAGTGGCTGGGCTAATAATCTAAACCTTAAAAACGAGACAGCTCAGAAAAATGGAAATATACCATGCTGTTTTCACTCCACTCACATCATCGTTATTATCATTTCAAGTCTCTAACTGACACTATTATAAACCTAGTTGAGCAAGGGGGAGTTGATCATTTTCTCTCAAAAAAAAAACAAAACAAAACCAAAACAACCCTCTAACTAGTCAATATTTATAAAGAAAAGAGAAACAACTGGAGAACAGGACTCCAAGCAAGAAGCTCGAAGTTCAAGTTTTGCCTCTAATACATGGCTGTCCCAGCCAACTCTCTTAAGACTATAATAACTGAAGGTATTGGTTGATCTGCTTTAAGATCATGCATGTTCATTATACCAATGAAATCATAGATCTAATCCCCCCCACCTAAAAGAAATGAAAAGTCATGGCCAAAGGGGGTCCAATAACTGATTTTGAGCATGAAGGGTTATTTCATATTTCAGATATTTTCCATCTCCACTGAAGATAGAAGGAATGAGATTGAAAGTAGAGAAGGAATGATGTGGATGAGAAAAAAAAAAAGAAGATTTGCCTTGGATTGGAAGGAATCGGGAGTCAATATAATAGGAAACTCTGGGGTCTCTCTGAAGGAAAGGCCACCAGCCTGGCTGGAGACAAAGCGGTTGGTTGGCATGACCTCTGAGGGGTCTCGCTGCTGAAATGGGTGATACGTACAAGAGTATAGACAAGTCTCTATTTTTAAGAACTTCATTGCCTCTCTAGGGTCTTAGGTTTGTAATCAAGCAAAGTGTTCTTTTTTAAAACACTGTTTTCTTTTAGAAAGTTGGTATGGGATATGAAATATTGAAGTATAGTCAAGGTAAGAGGAGGGCTTCTAGAGGGAAGGAAATGGGATGACTCCCTGGCCTTTCTATCTTAACTTCAGTCCTTGGGGCTAACAGCAAATATGAGCCCTCCAGGAGGTATAGGCACTAGGGAAACCAGGGGACAAGGAGATTTTGTTTTTGAAGGGAAGGGGTTGTTCTAGAACTAAAGCTGGACAGACTCAGTATCCCACTACCTTTCCCAAAAGAAGCTCAACACTGGACTGGTCGCCTTTAAGGACTTTATTTCAAACTCCCTGAAAGGGGGAGTGAAGGGAAGGATTAGATCTAAATTCCAGTGGCCCTCCTCTCACCTGACCCTGGTCTTCCTGCTGTCTCTGGTACTGAACCTGCTTGAGGTCTCCAGGGAGAAGCAGCAGCCCCGAATAGCCAATGATGGAGGCTTCCAGTGGTGGAAGTCAGGGGATGGGGTAGCGGAGGTGGCTCAAGATAAACAGACTGACCTAAAAAGCCTAAACTGGCCAATTTCCTCATAGACTCCTGACCTACCTTCAAGGATAGCCCTGGACCAAGGGAGGATGGGAGGGGGAAACTTTTATTTCCTGTCTCTCTTCTCCCCTGCCATCATGAGTGGCCAACCCCCTTTCCCTTGAGATCTTGCTTTTCATCCACCCCCTCCTTTGGAAGTCTACCATGAACTGGATGTCCTTCTCTGCTCCCTCCCCTGTCAGAGTGAGGGGAAGAGAGGCGATACTGGGGAGGGCACATGTGCTAATGAGAGGGGAGGAAGGGAGCGGAGAATGAAAAGGGACTCCAACCAATAGGGATATCATTTGCCCTTATGCTGATCCTTGCGTCTCCGAAGTTCTTCAAGTATTCGGGCTCTGGAGGGGCCAGAATCGCCTCCAGCACCAGGCAGTGGTCCCAGGGCTTCCTGCAGAGCAAGGCAGTGAGTCCTCAGGAATGGGTTGTATGTCTTTTCCTCTCCGAGGGTCGATGGGCACTGTGGGGAGTGAGGCGATAGAAAGCATTAGCAGGAGGTAAGGGGAAACTGAGGAAGAAACTTGGGCTTGGAGTTGGGAAATGTGGTACCCCAAACTGAGCACAATTCTCCAGATGTTCTCTGACCAGGAGAGAATAACCATAGCATGTTATGCTATGGAATCATATTTAGGTCGCTGTCTACTACACTTAGAAAATTTTTTTCAAATGAATTGCTAACTAGCCATACCTCGATTTATATTGTAATAAGTAATTACAGTAAATGAATAAATCAAATAAAATAGCATTTAAAATTTAAAAATAAAATGTAAATAAAATAAAAATAAAATTTAAAAATACACATATATAAAAATCAGTAAATAACAGATTTCTTGGACCCAAGTGTAAGACTTTAAATTGCTCTCTCCTACATTTCATTAGAATTTTTTTGAGTTTTGGATTCTGACTCCCTCATCCAATGCATTAGTATTCTCTCCCTGTTTTGTATCATCTGCACATTTATACTGTCATTGATCAAAATGGCTTTCAGAGTGATCATGGATTTCTTCTCCAGATATTCAATAACCATCCCTTTAATAATGTGCTCTTGAATTTTAAAAATCAAATTCCAGCTCACTGGCCTGTAGATGCACAGAAATTATGTTTCCTTATAAGAAAATCAGGCCATTTTCCTTTCTCCAGTTCTGAAGTACCAAGATTTTGCAGTGATTACTAGCAATGGCTCCAAAATAAAATCTGTCCTCTCTCTTTCTCTCTCTCTTTCTTAAACCCTTACCTTTTGTCTTAGAATCAATACTAAGTATTAGATCCAAGGCAGAAGAGTAGTAAGGGCTAGGCAATGGGGATTAAGTGACTTGTCTAGGGTCACACTAGGAAGTATCTGAGGCCAGATTTGAACCCAGGACTTTCCATCACCAACCCTAGTACTCTATCCACCGATGCACTTGTTGCTCTTCTACCAGTTCTCTTAATACTTGAAGCATTTGGGTCATACAGGGATAGTCATTGAATCAAAGACGGCTGGGTGGGGAGGTCTCTTACTTTCTCCTACCTAAAATGTCATATTTGGGCTCACCCAAGATATCAAAATCATTAGAAAGAATATAGCACCATAGATATTTGTTTTTGGAGGTATAAAAAGCGGTTTTTGCTACTTGCTAACTGTATAAACTTGGGTAAGTCTCTTACCCTCTTAGGGCCTTGGTTTCCTCATTTGTAAAATGAGGATGATGATGAAACTATATCTTAACTACCTCATAGAATTGTTTTCTCCTTTGCTTCCAATATTCCCTACTTTGCATTATATTTACCTGTGCACACATCACATTTTCTTTAATAGATTATAAACTACCGTGCATTTTGGGGCTGCATCATTGTATTCCTGTATCCTCAGTGCCAGGCAAAAAAAAGGAAGTGCTTAATGGCTTAATAAATATTTGCTGAATTGAATTAATTGACTGAAATCACACAAATGTTAGTAACTACTAGGATCAAGATTTGAACCCAAATCACTTAATGCCAAGTCAAGTGTTCTTTCTAGGGTGATAAACAGATTGGTACTTCTAGGTGGCCAGAGTGGAGAGGTGAGCTTGTACTTTTTTTTTTTTTTCCCAATCAGAGAGCTGGCCTGAAGATTAGAAAAAAGACTGACTTGAGAGTTAGAAGACCTGACTCTATCTTTGACTTTATGCATATCCTTTTTCCTTTTCTGGCATTCAGTTAACATCAGTAAAATGAAGAGAATACTTTCTTATCTGTGAAATAGAGATAAAACTTACCCTACCCACCTGCTGGAAAGTTGTTAATATGATAAAGGACTAAAAAGGTGAGTTATTACAAATGCTGTTATTATTTCTCTTCCCTGGGGGTGCCCAATGCCTTCCCCCCTCACCGTGCTCCTGTACTGAAGACGCTGTTGCTGAACCCACTGCATTTTCTTCTCTCGCGCCATATTTTCTGGCTCTACCAGGCCAGCAAAACTCAGGTTCTCCTCCGAATACTCATGACCTGGGCCATAAAGGGGAGAAACAAGGATGGATGCCACCTGATAAGAAAAAGGGGCTAACCCTCCACCCCCTTCAGAACTCCACGACTGGGCAACTGGGGGATCAAGGCGAGAATGAACACAAGCTTCAGGCAGCCTCTCCAAAGCAGATGTTTTAAATCCAATTCCAACCAAGAGACAACCTGCCCATCAATATGCATTACAGCTGATCAAAAATTGCACCTCACACAATTTCCCTCTGGCCCATGAAAGACTGTGTTTTCAACTGAGCAGTGGCTATTAGGCAGCCACTACCCACCCCAAGTCACCCTTTGAACTGGGTTCCTGCTAATCAGAAGCCAGTTCTGAGTGCCCTTCCCTCCCATCCTAACCGAGTAGGGCAACCCCTTCTGGATAGAGTCCAGCAGGATGTTTGAGGCTCTCCTTGTCACTGCTAGGTGGAAGCTATTGGGACACTGGGCCCAGAGGAAGAGGAGGAATACCATCCCACTTGCTTGGGAAGGGGTGAAATAAGGGAGAGCAAAGACAGCAGATTCATCCATCCAGACAGCAGATTCAGTGGACAAAACCAGGCTACAATCTTCTCTTTCAGAGCTGGGGTCTTGTGCTCTAGGAATATGGATTATGTTTTGTTTTGGGCCTTTTCCCTCTTTCTTGCTGGGCCTTCGGTTCCCTATTGGTATCCAATAACTTATCTAGACGATTTTTCTAACTTGGTAGACAGCTTTCCTTGCTCCCAGGTTGGAAGGCGGAGGGAGAGGGAAACGTATCGATAAGGATGGCAACAACAATTCTCCCACCTGGCCAAAGCAAGGTGTCATCTCCCAGGCCCATGATAAGGTCCAGTGAGTTCAACATAGTGGGAGGTGAGCCTTCAAATATTCTGCCTAGAGGAAAGAGAATGAGATGAGATATACAATGGGGATATGAAGTGGGCTAAACTAAAGGGTTTCGTGACATCAGTTTTTGGTTCTTGTCTTCTACTTGGTCCTTGGTTCTTTCCCAGGCTCCTCCCCACCTGTACAATTTAATGGCCTTCATCGAGGGAGCTGGGGGATCAAGATCTCTGCAATTTTCCCTCCTCCTCAGTACCTTGAATTTTCTTCACTAGGTTTTAGGGGAAACCAATTGAATTTTGATACTACACTACATGTTGGACTTTCCCATCAATTGGCTCACCTAATGGGCCCTTGGGAAATTTGCCCATTTACTTTGGTTTTCTGGTTCTGTGCCACCCTCCACCACCCCAGTCTTCTCTAGGAATCTTCCTTCCTTCACCAGTGCCCCATCCCTCACCTAAGGATGGGACTTACCACAGCCAGAAAGGAAGAGAAGGTCCCCTGAAAAAAGGCAGGAAGGGCCTTTGTAGGGTTCTCCATCCAGCACGTAGACCATGTGGCCCCGAGTATGACCTGGGGTGGCCAGAGCCTGGAACTGAAGCCTCCCCACGCTCACCATATCCTGATGGCAGAGGGGACTGGGGAAGGGAGAACAGAGAAGATAAGACATTAATTAGCATGCATTTTAAGCTTCCCCACTCTCATTGATGCTTGGCAAAACTGGGCAAAAGAAGACACTGGAGAGGGCTTCCTAGATGAAAGATAGATCATCTAACTCCTGACCCAGAGCCGTGAGCCCTTGTTCCAGAAGTCCTGAGAAAGGACTGATGAGAAGGAAGAAGGAATAGTATTTAGTCCTGAGGCATAGAGGTGGTCTGGATGTGTTGGGACCTGCCTATCAGGGGTTCAGTTAGGGGAGAGACTGTGTGGGGGAAAAAGTGGGGAAGACATTAGGGAAAGAGTATGAGACAAAGTTCCTCTTCTGCTTAACTACATGCCTATAGGGCTACAGAAGTCTGGCTGGGGGAAGGGGGAAGATCAGGAGATAGGAGGAACAAGAAAGAGGCAAAACAGAGTGCCCTATGATGGAATAGACTGCAGCTTTGGGGGGAGGCTGGGACTACAGTTCTTTAAAGTTTTGACTTGAGAGCAATTCTTGGGGAAAAGGGAGTATTTGGGGAGGTTACTTACTGAGTGAGGTGAGCAATGCCATCCTGGGGGTTTCCGTAGACTCGGCATCCTCTGTGATGTCGCCTCAATTCCCTATTGCCCCCACTGTGGTCCCTATAGTGCAAAGTGCAAGGCAATGATAGAGAAATCATAATAGGTTAAATGTGGGTCCCATTTTACAATGTTCAAAGCAGTTCCATTGGGATTATTTCATTTTATCCTTGCAGTTTTTGAGTCAGGGAAAAGACATGCATTTAAAACAGATTCAAGATTTGAGAAAGAGAAACAGCTTAAACTCATAAGAATCTTTTTTCCTTTGGTCCAGACTCATGGACCTGTGTTGTGTTAGTATGCAAGCTACCTCTCCACAATAAAAATCAAGACATCTGTCTTTTTATGGCCTTCACTCAAGAGTTCTTAACCTGGGACCTATAAATGTGTTTTTGTTTTGAATATTTTGATAACTGTATTTCTACATAATTGGTATCCTTTGTAATCTTATGTATTTTATTTTATACATTTAAGAAACTGAGAAGAAGGGGCAGCTAGGTGACTCAGTGGATTGCGAGCCATGCCCAGAGATGAGAAGTCCTGGATTTAAATTTGACTCCATACACTTCTTAGCTGTATAATCCTGGGCAAGTCACTTGACCCCCATTGCTTAGCTCTTACTACTCTTATGCCTTGGAATCAATGCATTGTATTGATTCTAAGATGGAAGGAGTTTAAAAAACAAAAAGAAACTGAGAAGGGAGCTATAGATTTCATCAACAGGGGGTCCATGACAAACAAAAAATGGTCAAGAGTTGAGAGTTGTCTAGGGCTTAAATGACTTGCCCAGGGTTTAACAGAGCATCAGAGGCCAGACTTTAACTCAGGTCTCCCTGAATCCAAGGTTGGTGCTTTATCTACTCTCCATATGCTACCTTTCCACAGGAAATTTATCTGGTTAGAACTTATTTATATCAAACAAAAGGCAAGGATGGTGTCAGTCTTAGCTATGGCCACCTGGTTCCCTTTTGTCTTACTTCAGGATCATGCCACAGACCAAATGAATTCCAGTCATGACTGGGTCAGCTCAGCAAGGGCTACCTATTGAAAAAAGTGGCTTCTAAGCATTGGGACAAGCACTACTTTGCCCAGAAATGCACTGTTGGAGCTAATGCCTATTCAAATACACCACTGGGCCCTTTGAATACACTAACCAAGCCCAGGAACTAAAAGGTCTCTAAACCCTCTTTGGAGAAGCTAGAAAGTATCTTGAAGATCCAGCACTCTGAATCTCAAAGATTCAAGAGGATCTTAATCCTAGCAGGTGGAAGTCAGCACAGAAATGTAGAGGATCTAGAGCAAAGGTGGGCAACCTTTTTGGCTGTGAGAGCCATAAACACCTGCGGAAGGAGGAGGATGGAGGCAGAAGGCGCTGGAATATGGGGTGGGGGCTGAAGGGCCCCCTGGGGCACATCCTGGGGCTCTGCCCATACTGGCAGGTTGGGAGGAAGAGCCAGATATGGCTAGAGAGCCATAGTTGCCGACCCCTGATCTAGAGAGAAGCCACAAGGGACCGATGACCACACCCAAAAGGGCAGCAGGAGTCAGAGCCAGGACTTGGCATGAAGCTACAATTCAGGAAATAAAGCTAGAGAAATGAGTGAATCAACTCTTAGTCCTCTGGCTCCCAGCCCAGGGGTTTTTGCATTGTCCCAGGCTGCCTTATGCCTCATCTCATCCTATATACTTCTCTCCCATGATCTATCCACATGGCTATCCTTTCCCTTGTCTAGCTAGAGGAGGCAGCAGGATGGTGCAGTGGAAAGAGAGTTTGATTTAAAGTCAGGAAGACCTGAGTTCAAATATTGCCTCAGAAAATTATTACCTGTGTGACCTTAGGTAAGTTACAAGCTTAAAGGGTTCCCTTTTCTTTATCTGTGCAATGGGGATAATAATAGCGCCTACCTCCCAGGATTGTGAGCCTCAAATAATATTTTGTAAAGTGCTTTGCAAATCTTAAAGCATTATATTAGTATTATTATCCTGTACCATTTGAAGTATGATCTAAAGGAGAGATAAGTCATCCCCTGCCTTCCCCATTCCAGCCTGATTTCTTTCTCTATCCTATTGTTATCTCCATGCTTTCCTGGTTAATTTTCTGGGGGTGGTTCACATTAGGGTTTCATTCCGGACAGCTTATTGATCTGACAAAGTTTGGCTAGGGAGGGGAAGAGGAAGGGGCTGAAAGGGAGGCATTCAAAGCTCCCTCCCCAACCTTTGGACATAGACTTACTTCCTGTGTCAGGGCCCTTACCAGTGTTTGTGGGTACAGAGAATGGCAACCAAGGTGACCCCTTCCTTTTCGATGGCGGCCTGAGGGAGAGAAGCAGAAACAGAGAAGTAAGGAGAAAAACAAACAAATAAATAAACAAGACAAAGAGAGAGAGCTAAGCAGAGGTAGTAAGACAGGAGACATTAAATACCTTATCATCATTATGTGTTTTGGAGGTAAGAGAAGGGGGAGATCTCAGAGCAATTATGTGCCAGGCCCATCCCTTAAGGGCAGCTAGGTGGAACAATAGACAAGAGTGCTGGGCCTGGAGTCATAAAGACCTAAGTTCGAATCTGACCTCAGATATTTACTTGCTGTATGACCCTGTACAAATCATGTAACCCTATTTACCTCAGTTTCCTCATCTGTCAAATGAGCTAGAGGAGGAAATAGCAACTCCTTCCAGTATCTTGCCTAGGAAACCCCAAATGGGGTCACAAAGAATTGGACATGACTGAAAAATGACTGAACAATAACCCATCCCTTATCTTCCTTATTGTCTCATCTTGGTTCTTTGTCCAGTCCTTACCTGCAACTATTTGCTGTTCCATTCATAAGGCCCACCAACAGCCGAAAAGGAGCTTTAAATCATCAATGACATCTGTTTTGTTTTGTTTTGTTTTTAAACATCTTCTGCCTTGAAACAGATATTTAGTATTGATTCCAAGGGATTAATTGTCACTTAATTGGGATTAAGTGACTTGCCCAGGGCCACACTACTAGGAAGTGTCTGAGGACACATTTGAACCCAGATCTTCCCAACTTCAGACCTAGCTCTTTATCCACTGAGCCACCTCGCTACCCCAATAACATCTGCTCTTAAAGATCCCTTGCCTAAGGTAGAAAAGGATATTTGGTAGGAATGAATGATGAGGGAAGGGAAGGAGTAGGTATTAGGAAGAGAGAGAAAGGGTTACCATCTTGGATACGGTTAGCCTTTAATATCAAAAGCAATGGATAGAATCCAGATTCTCTGATTCCCCGTCCTCAACCCCTTAATTTCTACCCCTGAGCAGCCAATTTTATCTACAGATGTGAATGTGGGCGAGTGGGCAGGCAAATTAAAATACTGGACAAACTGAATCCAGGCACCCAGTCCCATACAATACTATATTCTCACCTGTACAGCCCTTGGGTCTGAAGGGTCAACAGCTACAGCTAGCTTGGACTGGGTGTCGATGATGAGGTAGCTATAGTTGTCAAGAAGGACCGGAATGGGCAGCACCTTCACTCCTGGAGGGGTAAGAAGACAGTGATGGGACTCAGGAAAAGGAGAAGGGCTAGGAAACAGTGGGGAAAGGTGGAAATTTCCCTCTCCCCCCCTAGAGGGGAAGTTTGTTTTTATTTTTTATTTTTATTTTTAAGATATTTTTCCATGTTTCCATGATTCATTTTCTTTCCCTTCCTTCTTCCCTCCTCCCTCCCAGAGCTGACAAGCAATTCCCCTGGGTTGTACAAATGTGGTCACTTGATACCCATTTCCATATTATTCATTTTTGCTTTAGAGCAATTTTTAAAAAAGCCTAAACCCTGAATCACATACTCATATATACATATGATAAGTGATGTCATATGTTTTGCTTTTGCATTTCTACACCCACAGTTCTTTCTCTCAATGTGGATAGTGTTCTTTTTCATAAGTCCTTCAGGAACGTCCTAGATTATTATACTGCTACTAATAGTAAAGTCCATTACATTGGATAGTTCCACAATGTTTCACTTTTTGTGTATAATATTCTCTTGGTTCTGCTCATTTCACTCTGCATCAGTTCATTAAGGTTCTCCCAGTTCACATAGAAATCCTCCAGATCATCATTCCTAACAGCACAATAGTATTTAATCACCATCACATGCCACAATTTGTTCAGCTATTCCCCAATTGAGGGAGAGCCCCTTATTTTCCAATTTTTTGCCACCACAAAGAGCGCAGCTATAAATATTTTTGTACAAGTATTTTTCCTTATTATCTTTGGGGTACAAACCCAGTAATGGTTTGGCTGGATCAAAGGGCAGGCATTCTTTTAAAGCCCTTTGGGCATAATTCCAAATTGCCTTCCAGAATGGCTGAATTAATTCACAACTCTACCAGCAATGCATTAGTGTCCCAGTTTTGCCAAGTTTGGAAGGAGTAGAGGATGGAAGTTCCCTCAATGCAAGGAAGGTTTCATTAAAAAAAATTTTTTTTTTTGCATATAGTAGGTACTTAAGTAAGGTTTTGGGTTTTTTTGTTTAACCCTTGCTTTCTATCTTAGAATAGATACTAAGTATTAGTTCCAAGGCAGCAGAGAGCAGTAAGGGCCAGGCAAAGGAATTCAGTGACTTGCCCAGGGTCACATACCTAGTGTCTGAGACCACATTTGAACCCAGGACTTCCTGTCTCTAAGTCTGGGCTCTCAATCCACTAAGCTACCTAGCTGCCCCCTTAAGTAAGGTTCAATCAAATGAAATAGGATTTACACATATAGTGGCAGAAATGGGGGTAAGAAGATCAGTTCCAATCAAGGTAAATTCCAGGGCTGGATTCAGACTTACCATTGAAGACTCGAGGCTGGACAGCCGAGTGACCTTCTGGAAATCGATGCCGTGCCCTCTGAAGCTGCTTTTTGTACAAGAGGTAACCCAGCCAGGTTCGTGCATACAGGTTGTACCTGAAGAGTCCGGAAAAACAAACTACTTTGTTTTCTTCCTTGATGCTTCCCAATATCAACCGATTGTTCTGGACAAGCCAGTCTCTTTCCTGTCCTGTGCTATATGGATGCTCTCTTACTCCCCCAGCTTCTTTCCCCCACCATAATTCCTGCCAACTCCATCTTCTCAGCCCCTCCCATTCTATATAGTCTGACATTAATTTTTTTTATTTTATTGCAATAAACATGAAAAACATCAACACGCTTGAACATTTCCATGTAAAAAAAAACAGAATAGGATTGCAAATGAAGCTGAATTTCTCTTATGTGGTTTTTTTTAAAAGCATATATTGAATTTTCACAGTTCTGATGTTATATTTTTGAATATAATCTCTGGGTCTCTTTCTGATCTTCCTTCTTTTCTGATATTTTCAATGTATTATTATCATATTCTTTTAAATTTATTTTTTTAAACCTTTACCTTCCATCTTAGAATCAATACTTTGTATTGAGAATGAAATGAGATGAGGAAAATGCCACAGCGAGGAAGTGTCTGAGGCCAGATTTGAACCCCAAACTTCCCATTTCTAAGCCTGGTTCTATATTCACTAAGCCACTTGGCTTCCCTCTCTTTTCTGAGATTTTAAAAATGTTTCATTGATGCTATACTCTTTTTCTTCTTCAGTTTTGGTAACATTGTCACTATCCTCCTTCTTCCCCACCACCGATTGGCTCAGGGGTCTAAGATGAGGGCATTTGATGTATGTTCCTTGTCGCCTGAGAAGAAAAGCTTCCAAAGCCATCAGAAGCTCCTTTCTGAGGCTTCAGACCAGCATGACCAACCAGAAAGCTATGTTCAACTGAATCAACATTGTATTCTCAAAGAATAGTCTTTCCTTGCTCTGAATGTTCTTCCCCTGCTATGGCTAAATAGGCATCTTTTTGCTAACTGTCAGATGAACCATGTTGTTCCGATCTCAAGCCTGAGGTACCAGCCCAGGTCTGGTCTATTATTACCCAAATCTTTTCAATTTTCTCTGAATCCATCCTTTTCATCATTCCCTACTGCATAATAATATTCATTACTTTCGTAGGTCATGCATGGGTTGTTAAGCCATTCCCCAACTGATAAGTCACTCATTTTGTTTCAAGTTTTTGGATGCAACAAAAAGTACTGCTTTCATTATTTTTGCTCATATGGTGACCCTCTTCCCTCTCTCCTTGATCTCCTTGGGAAGGTCCCATCATTTATAATTCTGAAGCCTTGTTGATCTGGAGAATCTCAAAGGTTCTTCCCAACTTTGGAATTCTAACATTTTCTCTTTCACTTTCAAATTTCCATCATGTATTACTGTCACAAATGAGAAGTGTTTGATGGGAGGGACTGAGCCATACTCTTTTCCTCACCATAACTGGTACCTCCCTCTATACATAACTGGTGGTCAGCAATCATTCATTAAATAGCTGTGTCCAGTCCTGGGACTTCATTGATAAAAGAAAAAAGGTCTCAGTGTGCATGAGTTAAAGGGAAGAGCTAAGATATATGGAAAATAGAATTATAAGGGAAGATAAAAGAAGTATAGATGGTTCCATCTGGAGAAATAAAGAAAAGGTTGACCAGGGCAGAGATGCTATTATTGTCTCCATTTTGCAGATGAGGAAAATGAGGCAGACAGAAGTTCACTGACTTTTCCAGGATCATACTAATAGTATCTGAGGCAAGACTTGAACTCAGGATTACCTAACTCCAGGAAGACCATCCACTATACCAGGGGTCAGCAACCTTTTTGGCCGTGAGAGCCATAAACACCACATTTTTTAAAATGTAATTTCGTGAGAGCTGTACAGTGCTCACAGTGCGCGCTCCTGTAACAGCGCCTAAAAAAAAATTGACTTTATAGCTCCTGCAGAAAGAGCCATACATTGCCGACCCCTGCACTATACTATGTGTACCCGTGTGGGAAAGCTAGAAGAGAAGGGATCGTGATAAGTTCTTGAAATAGGACAGAGGAACCTAAAGATGGAATTGCTTAGTACAGCTTTGTTTATTATTTAACACAGGAAGCCTACTCTGTTCCTTCCTTCCCCTTTCTCCATATGTTCCTCTTATAGGTGAAATCACTATATATTGGAGCCAAAGGGACCTCATGCCTTCTGGTGGTTCTCTGTTTCATGTTAGAATGTTCTTCCTTAAAGTTCCTATATGTGCGAAAAAACAGCTCTTTTTGTAGAGTTAAAGAACTGGAAACTAAGAGGTTTTACATCAATTGGGGAATAGCAAGACAAATTAATGATTATGATTGTAATGGAATATTGTACCATAAGAAATGAAGAAAGAGATGGTTTAAGAGAAACCTTGAAAGATTTACAAAAACTGATGTGAAAAAACAGAATGAAGTCAGCAGAACCAGAACAATTTTTACTACAACATTAATATTGCAAAAATGAATAGTTTTGAGAGATAGGAACAGGGATCAATTCAATGATCAGCCATAATTCTAAAAGACCAAAGATAAAGCTTGTTGCCCTACTGCTTGACAAAAAGTTGATACTCTAAAGATGCAGAGAGAGGCATATTTTTGGGCGTGGACAATATGGGAATTCATTTTGCTTAACTATGCTTAGGTATTCCTTGGGTTTTCTTCTTTCTTTCTTGGAGGAGTGAGAAAAAAAATAAAAGGTTAATAATTGGAAAAAATATTTAATTTAAAAAGAACAAGCAAAAATGTTCTTCCTTATTCCTAACCGCCTTACTTCCTCCTATCATTTCAAGGAATCACAGTTTTAGAGCTACAAGGAATTTGGAGGTTCGGTCTACTCACTTTAAAGATGAGGAAAGTGAGGCATAGAGACTAATTTACCCCAGGCCAGTAAGTGTTAAATTAGTCAGTAGGTAGTAAGTAGTAAAGCTTGAATTTGACCGCCCCACAGGTCCTTTGCAAAATACTGCCCTCTTATCCATTCCTTTTTTTTCTTCCCTATCTTCTCTATATGAAAATGAATTATAACAAACCTTTAGTCTCTGTATAATAAATCACACCCCATCCAGACTTTTCTTTACTCTTCTAGACTCAGTTATTGTTTATTTTCTCCATTTCCTTATTGTTCTATTATCTTTATATTTCAGTTGTTCCCTACAACTCCTGCTTATCTATACAAAACCTTCATTTTTCAGAAGAGAAAATTGATTTTCCCCTCTACTGGTGAGGCAGGACTGGAACCCAGGTGTCCTAACTCCTACCTTACTGTTCTTTCCTTTATTCCTTTCTACCCAAGTGGGACTCATCTGGTGGTTAGCTAAGCAGTGCGACTTTGGTCACTGCTTAGAGCTTTGTATTCTCCCCCTATCCCAGAGATCAAAACTCAAGCCCTCTCTCAAGGGAAGTTAGACACCAAAGACTCTTGGATGGTCCGCTTCTCTTTTTTGAGGGCTTGGGGAAGTAGAGAGATGAGTGAGGGGAGACAAAAGCAAAGAATATCTCTGAAAGAGGAAGCTAAATAGATTAGAAGAGGGACAGTCAGCATCAGGGAGCAACTGGGCAGGAATGAAGCAATTTGAGCTGCCAACTGCCCACCCTCTAAGATTGCTGCCCCACACAATGAGTCTTTGATTCCTCTCTCCTACTACCAGGCACTAGATGTCTGGGGTTCCCTCCCTAAGGAGGAGACAAGCCAGACGCCACAATCTTAGGCTTGGTCACTCCTCTCCGGTCTCAGGTTCTCTCCAGATAAAAGAGAAAGTCCTCCCACCCTACCTGTTCAGTGAAGGGGGAGCTTCAGACCAGAGAGATTGAATGTCAGTGTCAGAGGATTGACAATTCACAATCTGGTGTTTCAGTCCTTGTCCTTCACCTGGAGGTGGACATGTGAGATCCCAGCAGCTTAGGTTCTGTGTCTGCACCAAAGGGTAGCCCGCAGGTCTCAGGCATTCGACTTGTGGCCAAATTTATTCACATGACAGTTTTTTTCCCCCAGTGGAGAGAAAAGAGCGTGACCCAGCCAAGATTTTTAGCAGGAGAAAGCATTTTTTCCTAATTGGCTAATTCCTAATTTTTTCTAACTGGAACTAGTTGATCAGTAAGCCAACAAGCATTTAAATGCTAACTATATACAAGTCACTGGGCTGAGTTCTCATTCTAAAGGTAGGGATGGAGGGAGAGGGCACTGGAACAATAGCAAGCAGTGGAGAGAGCCCTCTAGACCCAGAGTAAGGAAGGAAGTCTGGAGTTCAAATCTTAGCTCAGACACTGACAAGCTGTGTGACCCTGGACAAATCCTCAAACCTCTGTCTGCATCAGCTGGGATAAAAACATCCACTGGGATAACAATAGTACCTACCTAAGGGTTGTTGTATGGATTAAGTGAGCTAATGCTTGCCTCAGATATGAACTAGTTGAGTGATCCTGGGCAAGTCATTTAACCTCTGTCTGCCTAGGTTTCCTTGTCTATAGATAAAAATAATGATAGCCCAGGGTTGGGAGGATAAAGTTGAGATAATATTTGTATAGTGCTTAGCATAGTGCTTGCCACAAAGTAGGTATTTAAGAAATGCTTATTAAAAATTAAAATTAAAACTATGGATATATAAGAGATACCCAGAGTAAATCAAAAGGCACCTTAAAGGGAAGGCACCAGAAAGGCCCCACTTTTGGCTCCTTGGCCAAGCTCTGAACAATGGTTGGGTTCATCTGTCTCTCTGTGAAAGCATACTCACTCTCTTTCATGAAACAGCTAAAAATTGAAGCTAAGAGCCACGGTCAAGTGGTGTTAAGTCTAGAATCAGATTTGAGTCATGTCTTGACTGAATATTTTTGTTTGTTCCATGGCCTTCAACAAACACTTATTAAATGTCTACTGGGAGGAGGTAACAGACAACTAGCACGAGGTACAGAGCTTGCCACAAAGTCAGGAAGAAGACCTGGATTCAAATCCTACCTCTGACACAGGTAGGCTGGGCAATCTTGGCAAATACCTTTTAGTGGCCCAGGTAACTAACACTATTAAGTTGCAGAAAATGTATTGACCCAAGTTGTTGGAGAAGCTTCTTAATTGAGAGCTTCCTATAACTATGAAACCACAAGCACTGTGCCTGTATCCCAAAGAGAGTAAAGATAGAGGTTAAAGACCTATTTGTACAAAAACATTTATAGCAGCTCTTTTTGTAGTAGCAAAGAATTGGAAACTAAGGGAACATCCAATCAATTGGGAATGACTGAACAACCTGTGGCATGTAGTTGTAATAGAATAATATTGAACCATAAGAAATGACAGGATGAGTTCAGAAAAAACTGAAAAGACTCACATGAACTGACACAAAGTGAAGTGAGCAGAACCAAGAAAACACTATATATAGTAGCAGAAATATTGTATGATGATCAACTGTGAAGGACTACACTATTGTCAGCCTAAGGAATTAATGATAAAAAATGTTATCCATAGCCAAAGAAGGGGCTGTTGGAGTGTGATTACAGATCAAAGGATTCCATTTTTTCATTTTATTTCCTTCATGAGTTTTTTCTTCTATAGACAATATGTGTTTTCTTTTCTTTCATGGCATAAGGAATATGGAAAAATGTATTGCATGAAAGCACTGGTATAACCTATACACGATTATTTACTACCTCGGGGAAGGGAAAGAGAAAGGGAAAATCTGAAGTGGAAAATAGATAACAATTGGAAAGTTACGTGGAATGAAATTACAGAAGACCTTAAATGCCAACATGAGAAGTTTGTATTTCATCTTAGATCAGTAGGGTGCTCCTGAAAGAATTTTGTACAAACTAGTCAACTCTGTGCCTTAGGAAGATTACTTTGGTAGCCCTGTAGAGGATGGTTAGATAAAGGAGACAATGGAAGCAAGGAGCCCAGGGCAAGACAGTTAGGAGGCTATGGCAATAGTCCAGGAAATAATCTGAGGATCTGAGATGGAATGGTGGCTGTGTGGATGGAGAGAAGAAGACCAGGTTTTGTGGAGGTAGAATTAATAAGCCTAAGCTATTTATTGGACTTGGGAGGTGAGGGAAAGAATAAAGAATGAGCTCAAGTTATGAAATGAAAAAGATTGGGAAATATGGAAGAGGAAGAGGAGCACGTGAAGTGTTGTGTCACAGGGGAGGATAGTGAATTCTACTTTGGATATGTTGAGTTTGACATGCCTAGAGGACTTTCAGATGAAAATGATCAAGAAGGAATTGGAGATCCAAACTGGAGGTCAGTAAAGGGTTGGACAAAGAGATACAAAGATATAGAAAACTAAAATAGGTCTTTCTGGAATGGTGTTTATCCATCACTGGCATTCTTCCCACAAAGGCTTGATGACCATTTGTCTGGTGTAAATTGAAAGAATTGTTGTTGAGATCTCGATTTCCCTAGTAGATGACTACATTTGATCCCTTTTAACTCTATGGTCCGATGATTTGGGAGGCAACATAATGGAATTCACCAAGGGGGAGAGAAAACCTAAAGGAAGATTAAAGAGGGGCCAGCACAAATAGTCTTAGCAAGAAAGAGACCAATGGTAACCCAACAAAAGAAAATGAAGAACAGCAGACAGGGAGGAAGGTAACCAGGGAAGAGAAGGGTGAGGAAAGCCAAGGGAAAGGGATGGAGAACCCATGAGGAGAGAATGGTCCACAGTACCACAAATGGAAAGAGCCCAGGAAAAAAGGTCATAGGATTTGACAGTTCAGAGATGACTAGGACAACGAGGTGGCTCAGTGAATTGAGAGCCAGGCCTAGAGACTAGGTTCCCATCTGGCCTCAGATACTTCCTAGCTATGTGACCCTGGACAAGCCACTTAACCCCCATTGCTTAGCCTTTACTGCTCTTCTGCCTTGGAACCAATACATCTTTTGTTTTGTTTTTTAATTTTATTTTTTGCTTTGACTTTTTCTTATATTTTTCTTTTATAGATTATATGATATAAATATACAGATTATAAGATATAAATATATCTTATACACATACAATTTTTTAATAATTGTGTTTTCTTATGTTTTAACAAATTAAATGGGTTGTAAGATGTATAATGAGGATCATACTGAAAAAGTATATAGAAGTATAATGAATATTACATTGAGGAAGTACATATAGGAAAAGATTACTAGGGCAGATGAATGGCATACATTGTCAGTGTGGTCACTAATGAGGATTTTTTTTTTTTGATCAACTGTTTTTCTAGATCATAAGCTAGTATTCAATTTGGTGAGGGAGAGAAGGTTAAAATGACTGATATAAAGACATAATTCATTAATAAAACATTAAAACAAAAAAGAAATTACAGTTTATTTTCCAACTCATAGGATCATAGATTTGGTCCTGAAAGAGATCTCAAGAGTCATTTAGTTCAATTCCTTTTATAGATGGGGAAACTGATACTCTGAGCAAAATGACTTATCCAAGGTCATTTAAATGACAAAGTCTGTCTGTCTGTCTCTCTCTCTCTCTCTGTATATATATATATATATATATATATATATATATATATATATTTGAACCTAGGTCCTCTGACTCTAAATTCAGCATTTTTTTACTCTCTCCCTCCAATCATGCCGTGTGTTCCCTTTACAACTCAGTTTGGCTGCTTTTCCTAAACTTCATTCTCTAGTTCTTACGAATGGAGAAGTAATATATGCTTCTTGAGGTTAGGGACTATTTTTCTTTCTTTCTTTTTTAAACCCTTACCTTCTATCTTAGAATCAACACTGTGTACTGGCTCCAAGGCAGAAGAGTGAATAAGGACTAGGCAAGGGGGGTTAAGTGACTTACCCAGGGTCACACAATTAGGAAGTGTCTGAGGCCAAAATTGAACCCAGGGCCTCCCATCTCTAGGTCTGGCTCTCAATCCACTGAGCCACTCTGCTGCCCCCTCATTTTGTTTTTAAACTAATGGCATATAATAAATAGATTAGCTAATCCTGTAATAAGAATTCTTGGTGAGATAAAAATTGACCTACCTGATCTTTGAGGTACCTTCCATCTGAAATTCTGCTTATTTTTTTCTTTTAAAAATTATTTTGCATATATTTTGTTCCCTCTCATTTCCCAAATGAACAACAAAAAAGAAAGGAGGAAAAGCCCTCATAACAAATCTTCATGGTCCTACACAACAGATTCTGACATTTGAGATTCTGTTTTTTGAAAAATCCCTATTAAATATGTATTGTATGATAACACATGTTCAACTTAGATTCCATTACCTGCTGTCTTGGAGATGGGGGAGAGGTAGGATTGAGGGAGACAACGTGGATCACAGATGTCAAAAACAATTATTAAAAATTGTATCATGGTAAAAAAAAATCCCTATTCACAAATAACGAACATCCTAGTTTTTCATTTACCCTTGTCCTCAATTTAAAACACTCATGAACTCATTCATAGATATCAGTTCACAAGACCCAGAGTTGAAAAAACCCTTGGATTCCTCTGTTCCAAGGGATGATCCCAGCCTTTTTTCTATCTCAGCTTCCTCATTCTCCAAAATGAGAAGGAAACAGGTCCCGGAAAGTTGGAAGGACCTGAGGCATAATGGTTATGCATCTAAGGGGAGAAATAAAAAAAAAAAACCATCCTAATTAAGCTCCCTGGAACAGAGACTGACAGTAAGAAAACTCTCTGCTGGGAGAGAGCCAATGAAGGTGAGAGAATCCACCAACTACCCTGAGAAAACTGCACCCAACACCCAACCACCCAGGGTGTGGGATGGCAAGTCAACCATGACACCATTCCATGCAACAAAGAACACAGAATGCAAAGTGTTTGTCAGTGCTGCCCTGGCAGCATTGTGTACTGAAGTACACAAGTTCAGTGGAAGCCAGAAAACTGATCCAATCAGGGAGAGAGAGAAAAATATTTCCTCTATCACTTTCCCAGACCAGACCTTGGCTCAAAACACTAGCGTGTTCTGAGGGAGTCTTCCCACTCCCTCCATCTGAATTAGATATGCTCATCCAGTGACATGGGTAAGACCTTGTGGTTCCAAGTCCCTATATCCCTTGCCCCAGCTTTAAGGCTAGTCTGGAGCAAAGATTAGGGGTTTCCTCATTTGAAGAAGTAGAAGGAAAGGGAGAGAAAGATGGGGAATCCCACTTCAAATTAGTTGACTCAATCTCATTTTTTTCTCTTTCCCTCTTTTTCTCCCCATCTCTCTCTGTCTCTCTGTCTCTCTCATTTTTTTCTGTGTACTTTGGG
>NC_058132.1:615250957-615287208 GCF_016433145.1 Gracilinanus agilis | reverse complement strand
CACTGCGGGCCATGAGCAGGCCGACTATGCCCCAGCGGGGTCGACTGCAGCGGGTCCCGGTGAACAAGAACAACAGCAGGACGAGAAGGACGAGCCCGCAGCAGGCGAGCGGGTACAGCGACGTGGCTGGGCAGCCCAGCAAGGCCATGCTGGGGGCCGGCTCCGCTAGGGAGCGGGGAGGGGGGTTGGGGGCGGGGCGCTGCTAGGCTACAGCCCGCCCAGGGCTCCCACACAGTGGACCACAGGGGCCGGCCCCGCCCCCAGCCTTGACCTGGAGCTTCTAGCCCCGCCCCCGCCATTGACACTAGGGCCAAGCGCCTCAGCTGCTTGCAGTCTGTTCCCACCCCCGAGGCCTTCACGGGAGGCTATTTAGTCAGCCAGTGTCTTTGGGATGCAGTGGGTCCTCGCCAACGGTGGTCTCAGAAATGGCGGGGAAGGGGTCTGGAGAAAGAGGGAGGGCTGTGGAACCTGCGCCAGCGATTTCAGCCTTGAGATTCTAAGATGTAAGGCTTGTCGGAGGAGTCTCCGACTGGGACCCCGTTTTTCCTTCCCAGGCTAACCCTGGCCTCATTCCCTGGACTTCAATTCAACCGGCATTTACAAAATTCATCCTCGTGGCTGGGAGGCTTCATGCCAGGCTGCCGGCCGCTGGTGCAGAGACGATGAGTTCAGTGCCTGCCCCTGCCCAAAGAAGGCAGGGAGAACACGGCTCGAATAATGTGCGCGTTGGCGATGGTTGACGCTATCGGGCGGGAAGGGGGGGGGGAACAGCAGGTGCGAGGGGGGAGGGGGAGGGAGGTGGAAAAAGCTAAAAACGTGAGAATCGAGGCCAAGCTCGTTCTGTCCCCTGATCCAAAAAGGCACAGGAAGGACAGGAAATGCTGCACACGAGCTACTGCTTGCTACCTCTCCCACTGGGAGACGACAGAGTCAGGAAGGAGATTAGGCAAACTTTTGTCTTTCCACCACTCCCTCCAGAGCTTGCACCGCAGAACCTGGATTCTGGCCACCCCTCCCCCACCCCTGGCACCTCAGCTATGGAAGAGGAGGGAAGGATTGGAAAGGGGGTCAAGGGGTTGAGAAACCAATCGTCTGCCCAGGCTGCAAAGCAGGGCTATTTATTTCTGAATCAGGAAAAGGAGCTGGGTGCCTTTTCTGGTCCCAAGATCTGCTGTATCTCTTGTACTCTTCTTGAATTCATTGGATTTTTGGCATCTTGAAGGTAGAGGTGGGGAATACTCAGTCCCCTTAGCAGAGGAGGTGGAGCAGATAGAGAAGTCTCATCCACTCCCGTCTTAAGCTGCTTTTCCTAAAGGACCTCTGCAAACTCTGCACACAGGCATTTATAAATAAAGGGCCCAGTCTTTTCCTGGAATGGAAGAGGGAGGTTTCTTTTGGTTGTTCCCAGAGCCTGAAAGGCTGCAAGGTCTGTTTTTGTTTTTTTGTTTTTTGTTTTCTTTTTTTTTTTCTTTTGTTGGTTTGGTTTTTTTGGAGGACTCTTCAGACTTGTCTCAAATGACTAAATTAAATATCCATTGATCTCATTCATTAACACTTTTTAAAAAACCCTTACCTTCTGGCTTAGAATCAATACTAAGTACTGGTTCCAAATTGAGGTTAAATAACTTGCCCAAGGTTACACAGCTAGGAGGTGTCTGAGGCCATATTTGAACCCAGGACCTTGTCCTCTATCCACTGAACCTCCTAGCTGCCCCCATTCATTAACTCTTGAACTGACTCATCTCCCAGCTCATAGGATGATAGGATTTAAATCCAGGAGATTTGGAGAGCACCTAATCCAACCACAAAGGTAGAATTCAAACCAAGGTCCTCTGACTAAATTCGTTAAGATTTGTCCACTCAGCATTGAAAATGAAGAAATGATGACCTCCTCCTTTTGATGACTTATGTTCCTATTTGGTGCCTGTCTCATTTTACTTTCTTATGGATGGAGAGAAAACTTGTCAGACCTTCCAAAGATCACCTTTTCCAGCTTTCTGCTTCCAGTCATCACAACCCATTCTCAAATTCAGGTGGATAGAGGCCTCTCTGGTAGAGATGGTTCTTATCCTTTTTTGTGCCATGGACCCTTTTGTCAATCTGATGAAGCCTATGTACCCCCTCAAAATAATGTTTTTAAACTCACAGAATAAAAAAATAAGAATAAACTCACAGAATAAAATATGCATTTGTATTACAAAGGAAAATTATTACATTTGAATTGAAATGGTTACCAAAATATTTATTTTTATATTCTACCTATGTAATATAACAATAAAAATAATTTAATATATAAGTATGTATATATTTTAAAACTAAATTCATGAACCCCAGGTTAAGACCACACACACACCCCTCTAATTGCTGGGAAGTTCCAGAGAAAGATTTTCCCCTTTTACCTTTCTCATAGGATAAATGCCCTAGTATTAGGAATTTATTCCCCCTCTTTTAGGGAGGAGAATTGCTCAGAATATCTCTCTCTCCCTTCTCTTTTCCTTTCTCATAAACTTGAATACCATGCATAAAGGGAAATGTGTCCCACCCATACACACTCTTGCATTATATTAACATTAAGAGAGAATACCTGACTAGCTAGCTATTCAGGCTATACATATGTATACTGCCAGGTAGTAGTACCCTCAGCCCTTAGGTATCATTTGAAAAGTCTGTGCAAGTGGGAAAAATTTTTAAACTTGAGTCTCCTTATACTCCCTCTGCACATGGGCAGGAGAACCTGCTTGGTTCCTGTATTTTCCAGCCTTTCCTTTTAGTGCCCCCTGGTTTCTTACCTAATCTTGAGAATGATTTAAACCTATCAAAATTCAAGATTCACTTGGCTGGTGTTTACCTCCATTCCCACTGGGTCCTAAACTCTTTTTTCCTAACTTCTTATTACTCCAAAGGATTATTGATTCACATATAGATCACATTTACTAAGCAAAATGGAAAGGCATAGCATTAAAGCCTGCTATAGCTTGAGTTCTCTTGTGTTCCAACTGCCACTGTTAGTTAGTTACCCAGACAAGAGCATCTCAAAGGCCTTTATACTAAGTACATTGATCTCAAAGGAAAAGAGGAAAGGGAAGACTCAGATTATTTTATTTGCAACCCCCTTGCCCCCAAGTCTGGCTGCTCTTCTTTGGGTCCTATTCAAAACACCTACAAAATGAATAAATTTTTGTATCACCTGCAGAATGGTTCATAAATAGTACCAAAGCATTCAGAATACTCTATTTTCTCTTGAAAAATCTTTACCTTCCATCTTAGAATTGCTACCAAGTATCAGTTCCAAGGCAGAAGAGCATTAAGGGATAGGCAACTGAGGCCAAGTGACTTGCCCAGAGTCATACAACTAAGCACAAAGAATGCTTAAATAGATTCTAATACAAAGATCTGAAAAAAAAAAAAAACAACACAAATAGTTGGAGGAATATTCAATGCTCATGGCTAGGCTGTGCCAACATGATAAAAATGAAAATATTAAATTAATTGACAGTTTTGATGCTATTAAGCAACATTGTATATAATTTCTTTTTAGATTTATTTATTTATTGAAACCTTTACCTTCCATCTTAGAATCAATACTTCAATTGATTCTTATTGCTTCCAAGGCAGAATAGGGGTAAGGGTTAGCAAGGAGGGGGTGGTTAAAGTGACTTCCCCAGGGTCACACAGCTGGGAAGTGACTGATTATAATATCAACCAAATAATGCCTCAGATCATTAACAGTAATAGAAAAGCAAATCAAAACAACCATGAGGTTTAGGTGCTATAAGAAACAATTAATGCCAGGACAGCTAGGTAACTCAGTGGATTGAGAGCCAGGCCTAGAGATGGGAATCTAGCCTCAGATAATTCCTAGCTGTGTGCCTGGGCAAGTCACATAACTCACATTGCCTAGCCCTTACTGCTCTTCTGCCTTAGAACTACTACAGAGTATTAGAAAAGGAAAGAAAGGAAGAAAGGAAGAAAGGAAGAAAGGAAGAAAGGAAGAAAGGAAGAAAGGAAGAAAGGAAGAAAGAAAGAAAGAAAGAAAGAAAGAAAGAAAGAAAGAAAGAAAGAAAGAAAGAAAGAAAGAAAGAAAGAAAGAAAGAAAGAAAGAAAGAAAGACGAAGGAAGGAAGGAAGACGAAGGAAGGAAGGAAGGAAGGAAGGAAGGAAGGAAGGAAGGAAGGAAGGAAGGAAGGAAGAAAGAAAGAAAGAAAGAAAGAAAGGAAGAAAGAAAGGAAGGAAGACTGAAAAAAAAGGAAGAAAAATGAATATGATGAATATTGAAAAGCATGGAAACACATGAACTGATGCAAATTTAAGAAATAAGTGAAACTGTGCCTAGGTTTCTCCATGCTTAATAAATGGTTACTAATTGACTGGAGGGAGATACACACAACAATTATAATAATTTAAATGGAAAGATCACAAAACTCTCAACAATAAATGAAAAGCTTAGCCTCAGAGAAAGACTAGAGAAGACACTCTTCCTATTTCTTTGCAAAAGCAGCTGTTACATGGGTGTGGTACATTGCATATACTTTCTTCTTAAGTTTATTTAAGTCTTGTTTTTTTTAATTTTGAGTTCCAAATTCTTTCCCTCCTGCTCCTCCCCCACCTGTTCAAAAGGTAAGGATTATAATATCGACTATACATAAGAAATCACACAACATCTATTTCTATATTAGCCATGTTGCAGGAGAAAAGCAAGAATAAGAAGAATAAAAAGCAAGAAACAAAGAAAATGGGTTGAAAGAGTTCCAATCTGTACTCAGAATTCATCAGCTCGCTCTCTCTGGGGATAGAATTTTTCATTGTGGGTCCTTTGGAATTATTTTGGATGATTGTATTGATTGGAGTAGCTTCGTCTTAAACAACTGATGATCATTAGAACACACCATATACAATCATGTAAATCTCAGATTTTTCTGAAAGCATCCCGTTTGTCATTTCTTATAGCTCAATAGTATTCTGTCACAATTATATACAACCATTTGTTCTGCCATCCCCCAACTGATGAGCTTTCCAATTCTTTGCCACCCCAAGAAGTTGTTGCATACACTTTCAGACTTTTTCTTTTAAACCTCCTTACTTTCTGTTTTAGTAACAACTCTAAGACAGAAGGACAAGAGCGAGGCAAGTGAGGGTAAATGACTTTCCCAGGGTCACACAGCTAGATTTGAACTCAGGACATCCTGAACTGGAGCTCTATCCACTGTGCCACCTACTGTCCTATTTTCAGATTTTTTTTTTCAATGTAGAGATGGGTTCTGCTGATTTTTTTCTCTTCTTCCTCTTTTTCTTTTCCTTAAAAATTTTTTTTTGTGAGATAGCTTTCTAAAAGGAGAGAGATAAAGAGATACTGGGAGAAATTTAGGAGATGGAAAAACAAACAAACAAAAAAGTAACTATTTATTTATTAAAGAAAAGCCTCAGAAGAGGAGACAGTTGCTAGAGGAAAAGATGCGACGCTTTCCGCTGTCCCTTAGAAAAGACCCTCAGTCACGTGACCTATCACTCCATTTACTGTCATCTCTGTGGCTCTTCACTCCCACTCTCCTCAGCTCCGAGGCTACTTCTAGGCGTGGGCAGCGAGGCTGCGTAGCCCGACAATGTCACAGGAAGTGTTGCAATTGTATTTATCGGCTAATCGGATCAGGGTTAGGGTGGAGCTCTGGGGAGAGAAAGCCCTTGATAAAGAAGGTAAAAAACTCTAGCCCTGGACAGGAATAGATGGAGACACCAAGCTTAGTTAATTCGGCTCGGGCAAGAGAGGTCCCCCAGGGGAGGAGGAAGCACCTGTACCACCTTGGACAGGGAAAATCTAGCCGCGCGGAGCCTCTTCGGAGAGAAGGGTGCCGCGGCATTTTCCTGCTCCTGAAATCAAAATCTGAAATGTTTTATTCTAAGGCTTGGAACAAACACCTTCCTGTATCCATTTCTCTGCCTTTCCTGAGGGGAAGCCCCTGTTCTGCAGGCAGAAGAGCCATTTTTCCTATGGGAGATCCAGAGATAAGACGGGGTATGTGTGAGCCCCAAGCAAGGACCCAGAATTCGCCTCTCCTTCAGCATTTACTAATTGCACGACACTAAGCAAATCACCACCTTTCTGAGCCTTGCTTTCTTTTTAACTCTTAACCTTCTGGGGGCAACTAGGTAGCTCAGTGGATTGAGAGCCAGACCTAGAGACGAGAGGTCCCAGGTTCAAATCTAGCCTCAGACACTTCCCAGTTGTATGACTCTGGGCAAGTCACTTGATCCCCATTGCCTACCCTTACCGCTCTTCTGCCTTGGAGCCTCCAAGACGGAAGGTAAGGGTTTTAAAAAAAAATACTCTTAACCTTCTGTCTTAGAATCAATCCTGTGTATTGGTTCTAAGGCAGAAGAACAGTAAGGTCTAGGCAGTGGGGGTTATGTGACTTGCCCAAGGTCACACAGCTAGGACATATGGGAGGCCAGTTTGCTTTTTTCTATTTTTTTTTTTGTAAAATCTGATTCGTATTGATAGGATCAGTTGAGGGATCAAATGTGAGAATATAGGGAAAGTGCTTTGCAAGTTTTAAAGGACTATATGTTGATGTTTTGAAGTAGACATCAGTTTTAACTTCTGATGGAAATCTTTACTGAAGAGGATTCAAGAAAGTGCTTTTACCACAGGCACACTGATATGCAGTCGATGGAGTCAATAATTGGTCAGGTCATTGTGGAAAACAATTTGAAATTATGCAAAGAAAGTGACTAATGTGTCTACACACTTTGACCCACAGATTTCACTGGCACAGTCATGCTGATTGATTTTCTTGGCAAAGATATTATCGTGGTTGCCATTTTTTTCTGCAACTCATTTTATAGATGAATATCCTGAGGCCAACAGGGATAAGTGATTTGCTCAGTGTCATACAGCTAGTAAGTGTCCGAGGCTGGATTTGAACTTGTGAAGCCCAGGGCTCTAGGCACTGTACCACCTGGATTCCCTGAAGTGCTATGTAAATGCCAGCTATTCTGATCTTTGTAGTGAGTGTCTCCAAAAGGACCATCTTCCTCCCTGCTCACCCAAAAGGGCTTTGAATGACTAACAGAGGATTTTGTATTTTATTTTTGAAGTGACAGAGAACCACTGGAGTTTCATGTATAGAGAGAGAAGGGGTGACAGGCCTGTGCTTTAAGAAGAGAAACTTAACAGCTGAGTGGAGGATGGACTGAAAGAGAGAAGCTTAAGGCAGCTAAACAAATGAGCAGGTGTATATGGGCTCCTTTTTTTTAAAAAATCATTGACCTTCTTGGGGTATCAGCTGAGCATGCAAAGGGAAGGGCAAAGGAACGAGCCTTTATTAAGTGCCTACTATGTGCCAGGCATGATGCTAAGGGCTTTACAAATATGATTTCACTTTATCTTCACATAGCCCTCAGGGGTAGATGCTATTATTATCCCTGTTTAAAGTTAAGGACATTTAGGCAGATAGAGGTTAAATAACCTGTTTAGAATCATACAGTTAGTATGAGTCTGAGGCTAGATTTGAACTCAGGTCTTCCTGACTCCATGGGCAGCTTGGTGGTATAATGGATGGAGTGCCTGATCTGAGTCAGAAAGATTCATCCTACTCTATTACAAAAACAAATAATAAGGAAATGGGTTTTGAGTGATAATATATGTATAACCCAGTGGAATTGCTTGTCAGCTCTGGGAAGCGGGAGGGATGAGGGGAAGGAGTCAACATGAATCATGCAACATGGAAAAATTTTTTAAATAAAATTTTAAATAAAAAAAAAGATTCATTCTCATGAGTTCAAATCTGGCTTCAGACACTTACTAGCTGTGTGACTCTGAGCAAGTTACTTAACTTTATTTACCTCAGTTGCCTCATCTGTAAAATGAGCTGGAGAAGAAAATGGCATCTTTGCCAAGAAAACTCCAAAAGGCGTCACAAAGAGTCACACACAACTGAACAAATAACTTCCTGACTCCAGACTAAGCACTCTATCTGCTGTGCCACCTAGCTGCTTCAGTGAAATCTCTGGGTCAAAGGGTATAGAGTCCAGTGATTCCCAAAGTGGGCGCCACCGCCCCCTGGTGGGTGCTGCAGCGATCCAGGGGAGGCAGTGATGGCCACAGGTGCATTTATCTTTCCATTAATTGCTATTAAAATTTTTAAAAAACTAATTTCCAGGGGGCTAAGTAATATTTTTTCTGGAAAGGGGGCGGCAGGCTAAAAAAGTTTGGGAACCACTTGTAGACATATTAATCACTTTCTCTGCATAATTTCAAGTTGTTTTCCAGAATGAGTGGACCAATTTATGGCTTCCTTGACTGTGTATCAGGGAGCCTGTGGTAGGATCATTTGCTTGAATCCATTTAAGGAGAGATTTCCATTGGAAGTTGAAAAACCATTTTCCAATTCATTTTTCACTCTGTTTTTAATATTCCATTTCATTATTGGCTGGAGCTATAGGTGGTACTGACATCCTAGGAGGAGAGGTATATGCAATCTATGCAATAGAGGATGGTTGAGTAGAATTTTCTCTCAGGCTCTCAACATTCTGGTTTCCATCATAAATTGAAATCCTCTTCCACCCCTGTGATGCAGGTGGGAAGGAAAAGTCCAATCCACATATTCATAGGGCCAATAGTAAACTCTATGGCTGTCTCCCTAACAGGAGACATCAACAAATAGTGATCTTCAGGGAACACCTATCTCATTCTTATTCCTTATATTGGGTTGTGGCCTCTTGTTGAGTCCACCTTTAAGTGCCGTGGCAGGGCAAGGGGTACAGTTTATTAAAGATATTGGAACTTGGTTTCCAATGAATCTTTTCCTACAATTTCCCTCAGAGTATCAAAGGGTGTGGTTGCTAATGTAACCCATGTTTATTTGGTTCTTTCCCCCTGCAATTTCCTGGATCTGCTAAGTGCCAGAAAGAACTGAGAACTGTGGGACAGGAGCTGAATTGCCCCAGGACATTTTAATATCTAGGCAGCAATGTAAAATTAAGAAATGTTAATAAAAGTGTTGCTACTCAAATGCCACACCTTTCATTTTCTCTGTACTAAGGAACATGAAACTATAGCAGAACACTAAGATCAAAGTCAAAATTGCTCGACTTATCGAACTTCAGGAGTGGAAACACAGAAGAAAAACAACCGCTTGAACACATGGGTTGATGTGGACATGGTTGGGGATGTAGACTTGAAACGACCACACCAACTATCAATAATATGTAAATGAGTCTTGATTGATCACACATGTTAAAACCAGTGGAAATGTGCGTTGGATGGGGGGGGGGGGTGAAGGGGAAAGTAAAAACAAAATCATGTAACCATGGAAAATTTTTCTAAAAAAATAAAATATTCAAATCTAAAAAAATAAAAAATAAAAACAAAAACAAAAAAAAAAACTGCTGGACTTACCAAGAGCTATTCCAGAAAAGGTACAAAATATAACTGAGACCCAACATACAGTGAACTCATAGAATGCTTTTATGGGCACTCTTTGCCCAGAGGGAGCAAAGGATGATGTCAGAGATATATCAGGGACACTCTGTGATTCTCAAGGTTCAGGTCTCAAATGATGATAGGCTAGAAAGCAGCTGTTCTTTTTTTTTTTTTTTTAAATAGTCAGTAAATATATATTGCATGCCTATTATGTCCCAGGCACTGTGTCTTAGCACTGGGAATACAAATACAAAATAGGGGCTCATTCCTTGCCTTCAAGAGTCTTAAAATCTAATAGAGAAAGAAAACATATAAAAAGCAGCTGAAAAAAGCAAGGGTAGGGAGCAAGAGGAGAAGGAAGAATGGGTTCCATTGTTTTTATTTTGGGGTTTGTCTTGGGCAATGAACAATATGGAAATATGTTCTGCATGATAATACATGTGTAACCCAGATCAAATTGCTTACCATCTCCAGGAAGGGGAGGGAAGGGAGGGAGACAACTTGGATCTTGTAACTTCAGAAAACATTATATGGGAAATTGTTATTACATGTAATTGGTAAAATAATATATTAAAAAAAAAAAGAATGGAACTCTTTGAGGAGGCATAGGAGGAAAGTCAGAGAAGTCTCAAAGTAGTGCAGCCAGTTAAGAAATGAGGAGATATCTGAGCTGAGGGGGCAGCTGGGTAGCTCAGTGGATTGAGAGTCAGGCCTAGAGACGGGAGGTCCTAGGTTCAAATCTGGCCTCAGACACTTCCCAGCTGTGTGACCCTGGGCAAGTCACTTGACCCCCATTGCCTACCCTTACCAATCTTCTGCCTTAGAGCCAATACACAATATTGACTCCAAGACGGAAGGTAAGGGTTTTAAAAAAAAAAAAAAAAAAAAGAAATGAGGAGATATCTGAGCTGAGTCTCTTCCTTAAATGAAGGTTTTGAATTTCACAGCTTCCCCCTCTAATCATGACAAAGGGTAGTGAGGAGGAGAAACACCAAGACTGTTGAATTAGAAAGCAGCTGTTCTGCTAATGGCCTCTGGGCACATCTGTTTCCTTGGCAAAAACAGAAGTTGAATCTTAACAATCTTAAACAATCTTTAAATTAAATCTTAAGTTAAAAATCTTGACAATTCCTGGAGAGTGGGAACTTCAGACTTTACTAGCTGTGGCAGATTGCTAGGTGCTTGAGGGTTTGAATGTTACAGTCCTTACTTTTTAATTCCATTTAGGATATGTGCTTTCATCTATAAAGTGAATGTTTAGTCTGTGCAGTCCCACAAAGTTAGCAAGGAAATGAGAATTTTTAATGGGAATGAGAGTAAATATAAGCCAAAGAGTTATAAAAATTTTTTTCTATTTTTAACCTAAGACTAAAAGATGAGAACCTGGGCCAATTTCTAGAAGTCTTAAACTTATGAAGTTTCATGGGTAACTCAGGCCTGTTTGTTTCTACTATTACAGAGGGAGAGACAGAGGATACCCAGATAAGGTACCAGCACCCAGTCCAAATTCACATATGTGTAACAGGGACTGAAGTTGGGCTGGGCAGTTTCAGCTCAGAGAGTCAGCCACCTGATGGCTTAAGCAGAGATGGAGAGCTCTGGGTAGGTGGGGGCTTCTGTGAAGGGAAAATTTCCTATATCTTAGGGTTAGGCATCTGAATACTCAAGGCACCCACACTTCTATATACCAAGATTCTCCCATGTCTTGGAGGAGGGAAATGGGAAGCTCATATCATATTATTGCAGAGTGTCCTGCAAAACTTTAGGAGATACTTGATTTGGCACAACAGAATCCCAAGCTCCTGTAGGACAAAATTTTTCAGGTTCTGGGCCTGACATCTTTTTTTTTTTCCCCCAACCCTTACTTGCCATCTTGGAATCAATACTAAATATTGCTTCCAAGGCAGAAGAACAATAAAAGCTAAGCAATTGGGGTTAAGTGACTTATTCAAATTTGAACCCAAGACCTCTTGTCTCCAGGCCTGGTTCTCTATCCACTGAGCCACCTAACTGGCCCGTTGGACCAATATATTAAATCTTAATTCCCACATACTGAGATAGCCATGGTAATATGTACCTCTTGCTTCCCTACTGAATTCCACACTTGCCACCCAACAGTATTCCACACTTGCTATCCTGAAGGAGAATTCTTTGCTCTATGTCTATCCTGAGTTAACACTAAGTACCCTCACTAGAGACTGAAGACAGAATTAACTCTCCTTTGTCTACCTTTTAAATTGAATTGACAAAAGATTGAACACCCTACTTAGTGCTAGGTGAGAAGCCAGCAAGATATTTGGAGAGCTCCATTCTTTTTTTTTAACTCAATCAGTCAGAAACTTGTGAATTCTTTTAAGAAGTTCACTCAAGAGTTCACACCCTCAAAAACTGTTCAGACAGGAAGCTGTGAACCTTTTTGAAGAGAAATTGACTTTCAGAAGGTGAGAAGTCAATCTCACAGACACTGCCCCCTGGGCAGTGCTAGACAATTTAGAAACTGTGATTGGCCCCTGTGAAGGGGGGAGGAGACAAGATGTCACGATAAAAGCAAGCACAAACTCCCTCAGAGCAGATTGTCTTTGAGAAGGTAGTCTGAAGAGATTGTCTTCTGTGATGGATAAAATCCTGTAACCATGTTTTCATGGGTTGCAAGCTGGCAGTTGCCAATATAGAACACAGAATATGGCAGAGGACCCAGGCCAGGTGCCAGGGTGACAGTTGAAGTGAGGGTATAAAGGGGGGTCCCCAGACCCCTGACTTCACTTCTGACTCTGATATTCAGGCTTAGGATGGAAAAGGGTGGAAAGTGGGCCCTGGGTGTTTTGAAGGGTGGTTTGCTTAGATTCTTTAATTAGGTAGGAATAGCTACCATAACCCGCCAATTCTATCAGCTTACTGGCAGACCCATCAACCCTTTGCAATCAAGAGACAATTTCTATCAATTAGACATCACCATCTGGCCCAGGGCTACAGAGTCGAGATTGCCCTCAAGGATTTCTTTACTTCTGCACAATAAGAAGACCTTTCAACATTTTCCCAAGAATAGTTTAGTGGAATTAGTTATTCAAGATCTTAGCTTACTCTACCCTCTTTCCAACTCCCTTTACCTGATCCAAACTTTACCAATAAACCCTTTTAAACCTTCAAGCTTAAGATCTCTAAAGCCATTGCCTTTACCTTCTACCAAAGACCAAGTAACAACAGCAGGCAAAACAGACTAACAGTTTCAGCTGACAAAATTTATTAAACAGGTTCAGGAAGTGCCAGCCTCCTTCCTATTGACAACTCCAACTGACCAATAGAATTATCTCTATTTCTCAGGGCAGAGGCATAGAATCCTGAGCTTAAAGGTATATTGGCTTTCCTAGTGAGAGTTTCATCTGCCTCTCATTCAGCCTTAGGTACAGGACCCTGTTACTTATACTAACTTCTACACCTGCCTAAAGGTCCTTAGGACTGGCCTAATTCCATCTCCTAGTCTTCCCCCTGCAGTGCAACTAGCCCCTACATTATAGTTTGGTGAGCACAGCTAAGGTCAAGAACCTACTTTGTTTTTCAAATAATTAACACCCACAAAGATGGCTGTAGCTAGGATGGCTTTTATAATAAGCAGCTTTTGCCTGCTGCTCTGGATGGTAGTGCAGGGAGCCTATCAATTTTGGTTTTATACATTCCCTCAGTTTTTACTTAGGCTGTTTCTCATTTATGATTACTATTGTTGGTTTGCAGTGTCCCTTGCCAAATTCGTCTGTTTCCTACCTACTATGGCTGCTATTTTTTTCACTACTTTCCAAGGTCTTAGGGCGTTTAAAAAGGTCTATGGGCATGTCTGGGCATTTATAAGAACAACTAATCCCAATGCTGATGCTAGTAATAATACAAACGATTCCTTGGTTAAAGAACTTCCTGAGCAAGTTAGGCTACTGGTCTACGTAGTTAAACTAATCTGAGAAGGGAGACAGTTGGATGAGCATACCATCCTCCAACTAGAAATCATCAAGACAAAACAAATGGCTACAGGCGCAGGTTTAGGGACTAGGACAACTGAGGACAAGGCAATAGAAACAGATATCACCATTTCTGTTCTCCTGATCGTGGGTCGGACAATTTTACAACCAGATGGGGGGATTTTGCATGTCAAATCCTACAAAGCATTCACCCCAAACAATCTAGAGGTCCTCAGGCATCTTTTCCTAAGTTCTACCTGAGCCCATTCTAAAGTATTAAAGAAATGAAGAGAGCATTCACCCTCTTTAACCCTAGCTTCACAGATGTAGAATTTTTATTGGGGGAGTTCTTTTCACCTTCTGAGAAGGACAAATTCCTCCAAGAAACTAGGACCAACCCTAACTTGATGGTACGGCCCACTATGCACCAGGACCTTGAGCTAATGTCTCATGCAAATATGAGATATCTTTTACAGTGCCCAACTGATCTCCTAGAGGCCATGCGCTTACATACCAAACTCATGGTCAAAATTCGAGAAATTAAAACGGGGAAGAAGAACACCCCAGCAACTTTTGGATAAATTGATCAAAGTGGCTGAGACAGTTCTAGGCCTAAGACATCCAGTCACCCAAGACTGTGGACCATATTTGGAGGCAGTTTGTGAAGGGTGCACTCATGCCTATTCAGCAATATTTTAGGCAGAGCTGCCCTCAGTAGGAAACCCTATCCCTTGAGGACATACACCAACATGCTTCTTACATCCATGATTCTAGGGCCAAAGATCTAAAGGCTGCTAGACAGTCTGACTCAGAGAAGGATGCAGTCATTGCAGACCTGAAAAAACAGCTGAAATAGGCCAAAAAAAGAAAAGGAGATTGAGGAAATTAAGAACTTTGCTCTCCAGGCCAGTAGGGGGTGTAGTCAGTCTAGACAGCCAAATAACTTCAGAAACAAGGTTTCATCTAGGCGATGCTTCCTTTGTGGATTCCAAGGCCATCTTGTAAGAACGTGCTATTTTAAACAACAAATAAACTTTGGGAAGGACAAAAACAAAAGCTTTGACCAAAGGGATGGCAGTGCCAAAAAGACTTTCTATAATTCTAGATGGTCTACCAAGTCTGGAAGAGTAGAGGGGTCCAAGAATGATGATCAATGCTGTGATCATTCTTGCAAGAAATTCAGTCAGTCTCCATCATTATATCAGATGGAAAAGTATCTGAAGGAAGGGGCTATCCCAAAACATTTATGAAGCCAGGCCCTAATGCTGACTGACAAAGCCGTTGACGAAGTTTCTCATATGGATATAGGCATAAAGTATGTTTCTAATAGACTGCGCAAGGGAGAACTTATGTCTTTTGCAAGCTACATAGAAGACAATGACATTGTTGCTGCAGACGACCAAGAATGGGTAGATATAATGCAAATGCGAAAAGAGATTTATGGGACAGCAAAGGATGACTCTAAAAGGGGTCAGCTTACACATCTACCTCAAAAGGATTAGATGTGAAGTAAAAGGACTATAAAGGAATTTGCAGTGGCTTACCTGCAGAAGCATTGCAATCCTGTTTAGTCATCAAAATCACAAACTCCTGTCTTTATTCCAAGTTCAAACCAACTAAATAGCCTGGATAAAGAAAAAAACAGTAGGGATTTACAATGTATTCACAAAGGAATATCATTTGTAACCCTAGAGGAGTTGAGTCCCAATGTGTTACACCATTCTCTTGCTTTAAGACATAAAGAATCATGATGCAGCTAGAGAGTCCAACACACGGAATCTTGAGAAAAGCTTGCTTTCTGTGGAGCAGGATACTGTGTTACTGAGTCATGGCAGTAATATAGGGGAGCCTTCAACTTCTTGTCTCAATCCCCAGGCCAACGATTTCTTACCTAAAGCTTGGGAGAGAGAGATTCATGATCTGTCATCTCAAGTAGCTGAAGACTTAGTCCTAATGCTCTGTCTCTCCCTAGAGTAGACTGAGATTTCAAACTATCAAACCACTCTGGTTCTTGTAACAATTAAAAATGATAAAGGCTGATATTATGAAGAAAAATAATATTTTAATTACCATGGCCATGTTGGTAAAATATATAAGACCACGCCTGACTATTTCAAAAAATGCTGCCCGTCTGTACCTCCTCCCATCTTGTCTGCATAGTCAAAGAGAGCGTCAAGCCCAGTTGGCTAATACTTAAAGCCGGGCTTTACATTGAAGACATCGTCACGTCCAAAACAGGAAACCCATCGCATCATGGAAAATGTAGTCTCAAAGTCCCCCACATGTCCACAGGAAGTTTGTCAAATACTTTTAACTGGAACCCCCAGAATTCCAAATAACACATTCTCATTTTGGTTTGAGGAGGTAGTCAAGGATATTGGCAGAATTGTTATTTCCATTTTCTTTCTTGTCTCCATATCACCTCTCATTCATCATTCCTAGGAAGCCTGCTACTTCTAGATTATTGGGGATCTGATTAACCAACTAATGCCAAACCTAGTTGTAAAGCCAATCTCAAAGTGTCCAGGCAAGGGAAGGATTGGCCTGCTTAGAAAGAATCCATGATGACCACTCCATGGACAAAAACCAGTTCTAGTCAATAGATAGATACTAGTTAATAGATAATCAATAACTAGTCAATAAGTGTAAGGACATCTGTCCAGTCTGGCGTAGTGGGAAAGGGAAGAGAGGTGAGTGTTAACAGAATCAACCTGCAGCGAGATGTCATCCAATAAGGGATGAATCCTCAGTGGGAATTTTTATATCCAATTTGTTTTTTAATCTCTTACCTTCTATCTTAGTGTCAATTCCAAGACAGAAGAACTGTAAGGGCTAGGCAATTGGGGTCAAGTGATTTGCTCAGGGTCATATAGCTAGGAAGTGTCTGAGGCCAGATTTGAACCCTGGATAACCCATGTCCAAGCCTGGTGCTCTATCCACTGAGCAACCCACCTGCCCCATATTAATTGACTTTTATGTACCCTTTGATCAGGAACATTCCTAGCTTTAGGGCCCTTTTCCAGCCTTTGATTTCAAGGTTATCTGTTGATAGAGGACCCCCTAGGCTATAATACCTAGCATTCAACACAGCACAACAAGAATTATTGCAACAGTCCTCCAGGCAAGAAAAAAAGCTACAGCAATCATTATAATTACTGTCTTTGTGTCTTGGCAATTTGGGGTTTAGAGAATGCCTTATACACATACTTCAGTCTTCAAAGCAACTCTATCAGAAGTGCTAGAGGTTCAAAGAAATAGAAAAGGTCAATTCTGAAAGACTTATGGACAAAGAATGCTATCCACCTCCAGAGAAAGAGCTACTGGAGACAGAATGCAGATGAAAGCACATGATTTGTCACTTTAGGTCATTTATGGTTTTATTGGGGGGTTGGTTTTATATGAGAATTCTCCCACAACAATGACCAATATGGGTGTATGTTTTGCATGATGATACATGTATAATACAGATAAAATTGCTTACCATCTCTGGGATGGCTGATGAAAGGGAGGGAGGGAGACAATTTGGATCTTATAATTTTGGGAAATATATATTGAAAATTGTAATTACTTGTAATTGAGAAAAGAGAATATTTTTGAATGAAAAAAGAAAAGGCCAAAAAATGTCTCTGCCCACCAAGAACTTGCAATCTAATGGAGGAGACAATAGTGTTAGATTGATTTTACTAATGGAAGGCCCAGCAAGAGGTAAAGTGTCCTGTTTGTGGTCAAATAGATAGTGTTAGAGCTACTAAAGCAGGAGTTGGAGTACGCAGGAGAATGAGTCCGTATGAAGTCATCACACTCATTTTTGACCCCCTGCCTCCCTGGCCAATTCTCTAACTCAGAACCTGGTGGGGGGGGGGGGGGGTTAAACTCTTATTTTCTGTCTTAAAATTGATACAAGTATGGGTTCCAAGGCAGAAGAGTGGTAAGGGCTAGGCAATTGGGATTAAGTGACTTATCCAGGGTCACACAGTGTAATGTACAACAGTTAGGATTGTGTAGAACCCAGTGTTCTTGACATGAGACTACAGCTATGGATATTTTCATATTCCCAATACTTAACATAGTATCATGTACACAGCAATTTTAAGTTAAATTGAATTGTAATGATGATTTTCTCTAGTAATTCTCCTCTTCTGAGCCCCAGGACAGTGCTGGAGGAAGTCATAAAACCAGTGGCCCTCTAGGAATTCATGTGATTTAACCTCAACTGGGCTCTCATCAATTGATGGCAATCTTTTCATTCAACTTCAGGTGGTTTCTCATTAGACTGCACCCAACAGCTGTTCCAGACCTACCCTTCCTTCCTGAAGCCCTCAAACCCACCCCTCAAAACCTTTTTATATCTTTGCTTCATTCTTTTTTTTTTCTTAAAAAAAATTTTTTTAAGGTAATGCAAAACACATTTCCATATTGGTCATTGTTGTAAGAGCACACATATACACTAAAACTCCCAAATAAAACCATAAATACACTGATGTGAAAGATAGTTTGCTTTGATCCGAATCCACCCAACTCCAACAGTTTTTTCTCTGGATAATATTGATTCTAAGACAGAAGATGAAGGTTAAAAATTTTTTTTAAATAAAATCTGAGCTCCAAATTCTCTTCCTCCTTTCTCTACCCTCTCTCCAAGGTACAGCAATCAATTTGATAAATGTTACATGTATTCAATCATCTTTGCTCCATCCTAAGAGGGTGACATCTTCCCCTTGTTTACAAGTTGCCCTTGATTCTATCCCCTCTCTTCTCATTTAGAAGCTTGCCCCATCCATCATTCTTTCTCTGTCTCTCATCATTCATCTCTCTCTACCTACTGGCTCCAATTGCATACACAGGCATCTTTTTTTTTTTAAATTAAAAACTTTTATTTAATTAATTCATTTATAATATTTTTCCATGATTACATGATTCATGTTCTTTCCCTCCCCTCCGACCTCCCTCCCCCATAGCTGACAGATAATTCCACTGGCTTTTACATGTATCATTGATCAAGACCTATTTCCATATTATTGATAATTGTAATAGGGTGATCTTTTGAGTCTACATTCCCAATCACATCCTCATCAATCCATGTGTTCAAGCAATTGTTTTTCTTCTGTGTTTCTACTCCCACAGTTCTTCCTCTGACTATGGATAGTGTTCTTTCTCATAAGCCCCTCAGAATTTACACAAACATCTTAAAAAAAATCTGTTACACGTATCATTCATATTGACATCATTGTACCATGAACTTTCCCAACAATTTTCTCCAGGAGTGATTGTTACTGTTTCTTCCCCCACATTAATGACCTTGGGAAATGATTTATCTAAAGTAGCATCTGAAAATAATGATTTTAAACTTGTATTGACAAATAAACTATTCATTGGATGTTATTAGCCAGAAGAAGTTTACTCAGAATTGCTTCTGTGTTTTTATTTATCAAAGAATCTATTAGGATTTTAACATATGCTCTATAGTTAGAGGTAATACTTTAATGAGGATTTATGTTTTATTTCAATGACAAAAGTAAAAAAAGAAAAGTATTTAAGTACATGTTATTCTACTTATTGAAAATTAGACATATACACATAGCTTATACTTAATATTAGTGCTATAGGTAAAGAATTTAAGCATTTTATTGGTCTTTAATATAATTTTACTTGGAAACATTTCTCTAGAATGTTCTTTAAGCCTTGAGCAGTAGTTGTTTCTATTTGTATGTCTAAAAAAACACAGTAAAGTAATTAATCATAATAAAAAATCTTTATTAAAGTGATTGTTTGCATATAGCAAGATAAGGTCAAAATGGGTGTATGATTTAGACTTAAAGGGTGATACCATAAGAAAGTTAGGGAGGTATGAAATAGTTTACTGGTCAGATCCAAGGAAAAGAGAAGAATTTATGACCAAACAAGAGATAGAACATCATAGATATAAAATGGATAATTTTTATGATACTAAAATAAAAGATTTTGCACAAAACAACCCAATGTAACCAAGACTAGAAGGGAAACAGAAAGCTGGGGAAAAAATGTTTTATAGCAAGTTCTCTGATAAAGGCCTCATTTCTCAAATATTTAGAGAACTGAGTCAAATTGATAAGAATACAAGTCATTGCCCAACTGATAAGTGGTCAAAGGATATGAACAGGTAGTTTTCAGATGAAGAAATCAGAGCTATCTATAATCACATGGGGCAAAAATGCTTTAAATCACTACTAATTAGAGAAAAGCAAATTAAAACAGCTCTCAGGTAAAACAACGCTTTTCTTTCATCTTAGAATCAATACAGTGTATTGATTCCAAGGCAGAAGAGCAGTAAGGACTGGGCAATGGGGATTAAGTGACAGGTCCAGGGTCACACAGCTAGGAAGTGTCTGAGGTCATATTTGAAACCAGGACCTCAGGTCTCTAGGCCTGGTTCTCTATCCACTGAGCTACTTAGCTTCCCCTTCTCCCACAATGTGACCAATATGGAAAAAGAATCTCAAATTTTCTTTAAGAAAGCTTTTGAGTATTGTGAAGATAGGATTAACTCTCCCCTTGCCCATTTTTAGCTAATCAAATAAAAAACATAAAGTACCCCTACTTAACACTAAGTAAGAGAGTTCTAAGTCACTTACTAGAGTAAGCTCACACCTCCAAAGGTCACTGCTCAACCCACCTTGGGCAGTGCTAGGCAAATTGAAATACCACAATTGATTCTCATAATGTGAGGGAGCAACAGGAAGTGACATCGAGAAAACTGCTTTAAAAAGACCAGCCTGAGGACTGATTCATTCTCTCTGAATTGGCGAGCCAGTTTGGAGGAGGAGACTCTTTCCCTGGATCCTGCTTCAGTTTGTGGTGATGAGTGGACTGATTCCTTCCTTGGTTCTTTGGTGAGGAGATCCTCTCTGCTCGTTGGCGCTTAGTGCTTTGGTGGGACCCTCCCTTCAACATGAGTTCTAGTGAGATTCTTGGCAGTCTAATCCTTATGTGCACTGAAGGTTCTCAGTGGATTCTTCAGCATCTCCTGGCTTTTCAAATTTTGGCTTCCTAATTAGGACTTTGGATTCTGGTGAGATTCACTTTTAGATTAGAATTTGTGATCTGGAGACATTGGGATTAAATTTAGAGTATTTGTAGCTAGGTAGTACTTTCTATCTCTTTATCTACATTTTCCCACTCTCACTCTTTCCACCTCTTTGTAAATAAAGCTGCTGAAAGTCATTTTGACTTAAGCTGTAATATTTTTAAAAGGGTGACCACATGGCAAAAAACTGGAAAACAAAGGGATGCCCTTCAATTGGGGAATGACTAAACAAATTGTGGTATATGTTGGTGATGGAATACTATTGTGCTCAAAGGAATAATAAACTGGAGGAATTCCATGTGAACTGGAAGGACCTCTAGAAATTGATGTGGAGTGAAAGGAGCAGAACCAGGAGAACATTGTATACAGAGACTGATACACTGTGGTAAAATCGAATGTAATGGACTTCTGTACTAGCAGCAATGCAATGACCCAGGACAATTCTGAGGGATTTATGGAAAAGAACACTACTCACATTCAGAGGAAGAACTACAGAAGTGGAAGCACAGAGGAAAAACAACTGCTTGAACACATGGGTTGATGCAGGCATGATTGGGGATGTAGACACTAAACGACCACACCAATGCAATTATCAATAATATGTAAATAGGTCCTGATTGATCATGCATGTTAAAACCAGTGGAAATGTGTGTTAGAAATGGGGGGGGGGTGTGAAGGGGAAAGTAAAAACAAGAATCATGTAACAATGGAAAATTTTTCTAAAAAAATAAAATATTTAAAAAAAGTGACCACAATATTACTTTAGAACTTTCATATTAGCATAAAAACCTAAATTTAAATTATTATAGTAAAGAACAGGGAGTGTTCCTGGTGGTGGAGACCCAACAGGGGGCCTAAATGGATAAGTTGCTCCCCGCCCTACAGTCTGCACATGGCCCTCCTGCAACTCCCCCACCCCCAGCATTGCACCCTCACTGCCCACAGCTGATTCCCCAAGTCTCCTGTGCAGAAGGTAAAGTATATATTTCCCTTATATTACTAATAGCTGAGTGGCTGACACTGGCCCCCTGCCTCCTGGCATGGCTACCCCCCCCCCCCACTACAACCAGGTGGGTCTCAAGCCTGTGCTATCCACTTTTCAGCAGGGGAACACATCGTGGAGCAGCCTTTCCACTCTATCCACCCCAACCCCAGCCTGGCTAACCCAGGGGGGCTTCCATGCTCCTGCCTGTAGAAGTGGGGACTGAGGCATCATGGGGCCACTGGTTTTTACCCCTGGGGGGGAATGAAGAATACTTTTCCCCAATCCTAAGGTTTTTTTATTTTACCTTCCAGAAAGTGTGTTTTGTTTTATCTGTAATCAAAAGCCATTGAGCTTATCTGAGAGTAATGATGTTACAAAGCATGGTTCAAACTCTAAGGGAACAGTTTTTGTTCCCAAAGAATTTTAATGAGTTAGAAAAGCTTACAAGCTCAGATTGGCTCTGTTCAATACTGTTCCTGGGAGTGTTTATTTTCATTGGACATTTCCCAATTTCTTTCTTTCTCCTCAAAAATAAACAACAGAAAGCTAGATTGCTAAAATTATAAACTCAAATGGAAATTTTTGAAAGAATTTTGAGTGATCTCAAGATGGGCAAAAGGAAGATCCCTCCCCATCTATGCCTGAGGCTGATTACCTCCTCTCTCACCTTGTGAAGCTTCTGGCTGCCCTACCCCCACCCCCTTGCCTGACTTCTCCCCCACCCTCCCCAATCCTTTCTCCTGTATAATTCTTAGAAGAAAATGTATGTTTTGTAATCTATAATGTAAAGTTTAAATTCTTTGAAAGTAATTTCAGGATAAGGATCTTGCCATCTCCCCAGAATCCAGACGACAAACCTGTATGGTGAAGACACCATGAAGATGCCTGAAAAGCCTTCACTGTACCATGAAGACCAAAATTTGAACCTTGGGGTGCAGTTAATTGAATTTATGGGGAGTTGAAATTGAATTGAATGTATTGTTTTAATTGTACATGTTATGCCAATAGGGGACTGCCCCCAAATTGTTTTTTTGTCAATGCAGCTAATTTTATCCATTTGTTCATCTATTTCTTTTATTCCACAAATTCCTGGAATTTAGAAGTTGTCTATTTTTACAGGTCCAGCGAAGAAAGAGGGCTAACCTTTTTTTTTGCCGGACCTCAGGGGGAATTGTATATTTGGAATTGGGAAGATGCCATTTAAAAGTATGTTATATATTTCCTATGGACACGTGGGGACTTTGAAACTACATTTCCCATGATTCCTCATGGCAAACAGGAAGTATGATGATGTAAGAGAGGGGATAAGTCTCCTGGGTGAGGAGGAAGTGGCCCTCTTTTTAGCTAACAGGCGCGCGAAGATAAAATGGCTGAGGCGGCAGTTTGAATACTTACAGGTGCGTGGTCTAATGATTTTATCTCTATCAGCATGGCTTTAATTAAACTACTAATTTCTCTTATTACATCAGTCTTTATTATTTTTAATCGTAACACTCCCCATCCCCAGAACAACCCCTCCCACTCAGTTCACCCACTTTCCCCCCTCCCCCTTCTCTTACTTACTCTTTAGCAACACAGACATCCAGCCAAGAGACACAAACTGCAAATAATTGAGTTAAAGGCCTATTTCCCAAAAGGAAGTACCCACTTTCAATAAAACTGGAGATGTGTTGTCCTTAAGACACCCCACACCTTTTATCCTCCAAGATCTTGAGAGATTAAAGCAAAATACACCTTCCTTTGAAGATGAGTATATTATAATTATTAAGAAGCTTGAAAACAATTTTTGTACACATGATCCTGTGTGGCAGGATGTGGAAAATTTGCTCCAAGCTTTTTTTTTTTTTTATTTTTTTATTTTTTTTATTTTTTTTAAAACCCTTACCTTCCGTCTTGGAGTCAATACAGTGTATTGGCTCCAAGGCAGAAGAGTGGTAAGGGTAGGCAATGGGGGTCAAGTGACTTGCCCAGGGTCACACAAGCTCCAAGCTTTTTTGACAGAAAGAGAGAAAAATAAAAATGTTTCTCTTGTTAATACAGCCTAGGGAAAGAAAGCCATTCACTGGCGGGGGGGGGGGGGCGGGAGGGGGAAGACCCTACATGGGATGTTAATGAAGAAGGAGATTATTTTCAACTATTCCAGGCTACAAAGGCATTACTAAAAGCAATGAGGAATTTTTCTAATAGGCCAGGTACATGGACGAAGTTTGAGAGTCTTGAGCAATCAGAGGAGAAAACTCCCTCACAATTTATGGATAGACTCATTGAGCTGGAAGACAGATACATAGATCTAAATCTCTCCAAAGAGAGAGATGTCAGGCAAATTAGAAGACAGTTTGTAAATAACTGTTGCAAAGTGGTCAAAGATTATTTTAAGACAAACTGCCCAAACACCTAATATGGACCTTGAGGAATTGCGGAGAGTCACAGTTTATGTATTTAAAGGCTATGAACAGAAAAATGATGAGACCAATGAATTAGTAGAAACAATTAGGAAGGAAATAAAAGCTTTAACTGAAAGATTTGAAAGAGAAAAAACAGGTCAAGCAGTGGCCATTGCCCCTTTGCAGGAATCCAAAAATCAATCACTTTAATTGGGCCCTGATTCTAGGACCTGTTATGGGTTTATTCTTCCTTAGAATTTTTACACATGAGATTTTGATATTTTATGTTTCATCCAAAAGTTGCTTTTTTTCCTTTTTTTCTTTGTGTTTTTAATGTTTTTGATTTTCTTTTGACAATTGACTCATATACTTCATAACTCAGCCATGTATCCCGGGGTGACCCATGTGTTGGTCAACACCTTCTTCAGGGGGATTGTATAATTTTCACAAAATTGTAGATTTATAAAAATTTTTCTTGTTTTGAGAGTAATTTTAGGATAAGAAACTTGCTACCTCTCCAAATCAAGAAAGTGAACTGTTTGGAGAAGGCATCATAAAGAAGCCTACAGAAACCACACACTGCACCAAAAGATCCAGAATGAACTTTGGGATGTAGTGAATTGAACTGTGGGTGGGGTGAACACATTTATTTTGAATGTACACTTTTATGTCAAAGGAGACTAATTGGCTTTTTGTGAATGCATCTAGCAATCATTCTCTTTCTCTTTTATTTCCCTCTTATCCCCAAATTATTGTAATTTCCCCTTAGAAACTACAATATTGTATGTACCTCTAGTTAAAGATCTTTAGAGATATAAGTTGGTTAGGTGTGCTGATTCATTGGGGAAACTAGGCATGTAAATCTGAGTGATTTCTATATGTTTGTTTCCCAATGGAATCACAAGGGGTATTATATAATTAGAATTTTGCTCCCTAGAACTCTCTTTCCCAGTTTCCCATGTTTCTTCTCAAGTTACGTGCTAACTAGGGAGGATATATTTTTGTGTGGCTCCTCCCTATCTCTCTCTTCTCCCAGAAACATGGCTGTGGAGGTTGTATGAGAGTCAGGCAGGAGAATTTTATCCACATGTTCTTTACTTAGGCTTTCTAATTTTGTTCCTTTTATTTCTTCTACTTCAAATAATTATTAATAAATCTTATACAATATTATACTTGGAGTTATTGGATATTAATTTAAATCTTACAAATGAGAAGAATGAGGCTATCTGGATGAGACCTCTCGATTTCCTTGCTTTCTACCCTAACATTTTTCTACATCTTTAACCATCTTCTTCCTTTCCATTTTAGAATATGCTATACCTCCTCTATCAAAGGCTAACCCTTTTACCTGAGTTAGGATTTACTCTTTTAATCATATTATCTTTCATTCTCTCTCTAGGACCTTCTTTGTTCTACTAACTCCCCCTTCTCTCTCTTGCATTTTCAAACCTTTCCTTTCTTGTAACTCTTACCCATCTATCTAAAGTCATTTTCATATCTCACCTATCTTTAAAAAAAACATTCTTTCCTAAACTCTGCTACTCCCTTGAGTTTTCCTCTTTTTTTCCACCAAATTTTGCTCTTGAAGTTTCTCACGAAGATTAAATTACAAATATGGGGCAAAACCAAAAAATTATACCTCTGGGCCCCCAAAAATAAATGAAACTATTGGAAATTATAGTTCCAGGGTAAAAAAAAAAACAGAACTGTCAGAAATTGACAACAGAAGGAAAAATTGGATAATAATATAGTTAAAAAGAAAGATAATTAGGTCTATATTTTATACTTTTTTTTGGAGGGGGTAGAGGGTTTAAGACCTATGATTTCATCTCTATAGGACATTCCCAGTGTAGTGATTGTCTCTACTATTGCTGGTTAGCAATTATCTGTTAGTTATAGTCTTAGAAAATTAATTAGCGCACTCAGAGGTTAAATAATTTGTTCATAGTCACATGCCAGAATCAGGACTTGAATTCAGAGCTTCATAGTTCCAAAGAATCCATTAAAGTTTAATCCATTAAACCATGTTGCCTTTCATTTCACTATATATTAAAATAAATTCATATTAAACAATGATTAAGTATTTTTTAAAAATAATTTTAAAAGGTGTCATTTGGAGCAGTTGGGTAGCTCAGTGGATTGAGAGCCAGGCCTAGAGATGGAAGGTCCTAGATTCAAATCTGGCCTCAGACTTCTTAGCTGTATGATCCTGGGCAAGTCACTTAACCCCAATTGCCTAGCCCTTACCACTCTTCTGCTTTGGAACCAATACATAGTATTGATTCTAAGAGATAAGGTAAGGATTTAAAAATAAATTAATTTAATTGTTAAAGGGTGGGAACAAACAGTTCGAAATGGGAGAATCAAAAATTGTTAATATGTTACTAGAGGTAGACTGGGCTATAGAGGGCCAGACCTTGGATGTGCCCCAAAACAGGGGGAAGCTAAATTCCAGGCATATGCACTTAGGATCTTGGATGAAAAATCTTCTAATTGGCTAAAGATTGATGACTCTGAGACTGCTGAATAGCAAAGCCAGAAGGTGTATATCAAAAGGGACAATCTTCCAATCTCTCCCTCCTTTTCTTGTAGCTAAGAGACAGGATAACCATGAACTAAGAATTGCATGAGGGAGGGATGTTCCCCTATCTTCCACATGGCCCTGGAAGCTGTGAACACACAAACACTTCTATTTCTAATCTTTCCTGATTTTAGATGACTGAATATTCTGAGACAGATGTGCCCAGGCAACTAGGTGAGTTTATAAGATCTATAAACGGTACCACTTGCAACTATAGCTGATTGTAGCAATGGCCCCTTGTGGGGTAATGACCAAGAGTGAGAGAAAAGCAAACTGGACCAACAACAGATCATCTTGTTCAGCAGAGATGCTAAACAAAGTGAAAAGCCAGCTTTATGGATTGACTCGTCCATCACCAGGGCTTCATAAAGGGAAAGGATTTCACCAACAAGAATCAGTAAATACCCTTTTGTCATATGGATTCTGTACTTCTGTGCACCCACTTCTATTAAATTTAAGCATATTTGGTGTATATTTGTGGAACAGTTTGCTCCGTTGGGAGGTGAGAGGGAGGATGCTTTGTACCTGCTATTCTTGCTACCTACCTTATTAATAAGTCCCTTTTATAAAAGTTAATTAATACCTTTTGGATAAATATTAGTGGGAACACATGGGTGGGGGCTCATAAGTAACAGTCCCAGAAACCTCAGTTTTTCAGGTGACCTCGAAAAAAGTCATCAATTACCTCTATAGGTATTCCAAATTGCAAATGCAATTTCCATTTTGGGGCATGGTCATAGAAGAGATCCTACTTATGAAAAAATGCTCCAAATCATTAATAATAAGAGTAATGTAAACCAAAATGACTATATTGACAAACATAAAGATATAGTGGATAAAGTACTACACGTGAAGTCAAAAAGACCTTTGTTCAAATCCCACTTCAGACTCTGGTATGCCACTCTATTGACCTCAATTCCAAATTTGTAAAATGAGGAAGGTTGAACTCAGTGGCTCCTAAGATTCCACTCTAAAGTATGATCCTATGAATAGATAATTACGGTGAAAAGGTTTGTTGAAAAATAGGCACACTGATTTATTGTTTGTGGGACTGAGAATTGGTCCAACCGTTCTGAAAAGCACTTTGGAATTATGAAAAGAGAATAACTAAAACATTCATATCCTTTGAGTTATGTAGATATTTCACTACCAAGCATATATCCTGAGAATGTTCATCTACGAAAAGAAAGGCTCTATATTCACCAAAATATTTATGACAGCACCTTTTGGGATAAAAAAAAAGAACTGGAGGGGCAGCAAGGTGGCTCAGTAGAGGGAGAGCCAGGTCTAGAGACAGGTGGTCCTGAGTTCAAATTTGATTTCAGACACTTCCTAGTTGTGTGACCTGGGAAAAAGTCATTTAACCCCCAACTGCCTCACCCTTACTGCTCTTCTGCCTTGGAACCTACACTTAGTATCAGCCCTAGGAGAGAAGGTAAGGGTTTGGGGAAAAAAAGAAAGAACTGGACATAAAATAGACCCTCACTCAAGTTGAGGAATGGTGAAACAAATTGTGGTACATGTTCAACAAATATAAAATGTCATTTTGATTCATTAACTATTATTTAGGTTTCTGATATTGAAAGTATCATACTGTATACATATTGTATACATACATACCTTGAATCCCAGAAGCATATTCAAAGATATACACATTACTATATTAATAGATATATATATTTCTTACATGTTGATGCCACTTAAATAATGCTGAGACATTCACAATACAATAAGGATGAGACATAGTGATATAATCAATTAGATCAGGTATCACTAAAGAGACATAACCCTTTCATGCAACATGAAAAGCTCCCTTGGCTTTTTTTTTTAAACCCTTACCTTTCATCTTAGAATCAATCCTGTGTATTGGTTCCAACACAGAAGAGCAGTAAGAGGTAGTTGGGGTTAAGTGACTTGCCCAGGGTCACACAACCTGGAAGTGTCTGAGGTCAAATTTGAACCCAGGACCTCCTGGGTGACTCTCAAGCCACTGGGCCTTCCCTTGGCTTTACATTGCTCATGAGGCATTGTAAGTGGGTGCTCCAGCATCAGGGTTCTGGTGGTCCTTGAGACCTCCTGGCTAGTCACTCCAGACTCTAATCTTCCCGTCTTCAAAGACACAGTGAACTTTAGATGGTTGGGTCTCAAGGCCAGATATTACATAGGCCAATGACTTCTTTTTTTTCTTCTTCTTTATTTTATTCCAGTAACAAATTTACACATACTTTCCCCAAGATTACATGATTCATGTTGTCTCCCTCTCCGAGTCTCTCCCACCTCCTGAAGCAATCCCACTGGGTTTTACATGTAAACTCAAAACCCATTTCCATATTACAGCGATACCTCAGTTTTCATTCATAATCCATCCGAAAACAATCTGCGAAATCTGAAACTAATGAAAACCGAGGCAATTATTTCCATGTGAATCAATGTAAATCCAATTCATTCATTCCAGATATTCCAAAATACATGCCCAAAACACATTTTATAGGGACTATAGTATTTAATACTAAAAGCAATAAGAAATTAATATAAAATGAATATAAAAGACTAATGTAAAGAATAAATGAACATTTAACATGGCATTTGCCTTTTTGAAGACTCTTCTTGGTGTATGGAAGACAGTGAGGAGGGGAGAGAGACATTATTGTCTGGAAGGAGAATCCCCCTCCATAAGGACCTTAGGTATCAAGGCACTATCTGGAAAGACTTCGGAAAGAAGCTGTTGTTACCTTGATTATGTCCCTCTTCTCAACTGAGATACTGTGGGAATTTCTACTTGACTGAGATGAGAAATCTCACTCCCAATGGGAGAGCTCATTCATTTTGTGTATTGTCAGGTATTTATTCTCCTCTGTGTGGTTTATCTGAATGCTCTCTGTATGGTTAAATGGATTTATTTGCTTTGCAATACATGTATTGCTCACAATGAGCAGGAGAATAGGTGGATCGCCTTTTGTTTTCACAAAAGTAGTATTGAAGTCAAGTGGGCATGCTCAGGAAATCCAAGGCATCCCAGAAACCTAGATAAATTTTTTCCGGAAAAAAATCTACAAAACCCCAAACTGACAATAACCGATGTTAATGAAAACCGAAGTATTACTGTATTTATTTTTGTAAGTGAGTATTCTTATAAGACCAAAACCCCAAATCATATATCCACATAAACAAGTGATAAATCATATGTTTTTCTTCTGCATTTCTGCTCCCACAGTTCTTTCTCTGGATGTGGATAGCATCTTTCTCATAAGTACCTCAGCATTGTCCTGGGTCATTGCATTGTTGCTAGTAGCAAAGTCTATTACATTTGATTGTCCCACAATGTTTCAGTTACTGTGTATAATGTTCTCCTGGTTCTGCTCATTTCACCCTGCATCAGTTTGTTGTGAGGGGCTTCAGGAAGGGTACCCTTTGCAAGAATGCAAGACTCCAAAATTTAGCTTAAAAATCAAAAGACCCACTCTTACCACTCTTCCACCTATGAGCCAATACACAGAAGTTAAGGGTTTAAAAAAAAAGAAAGAAAAAATTAAAAGAGAAATTTATTCATTTAGAAGGTAATGTTGAATCTGGCCAGGAGGACAGCATAGATGGAAAGCTGCCTCTTAGAGGACATCAATTCTGGGGTCTTTATGCTCTTTACGTGGCTTCAGGGATGTAGGCACTGAGGCGGGAGTAGGTTTGCCTGAAGACATAGGGGGTGACCCTCATGGTTTAGGGGACAGATAGATGTCTTCAATACAACCCAAGGGTATCAAGGCATAGCCTGGAGGTGTATCTCTATGTCCATCTTAAATCTAAAGGACAACCCAAGGAGGATAATCCCATCAGGGTCTTACCAGGAGTCACAAGAATATAAGGGAGCAAAGGAATTTTCCTGCTTGCAGTTTGCCTGAAATACTTCTATAATTTGGGGGTACAATGTCCCATGCCAAGTTCATATAGGTCATTCCAGTTCACATGGAATTCCTCCAGTTCATTATTCCTTTCAGCACAATAGAATTCCATCACCAGCAGATACCACAATTTGTTCAGCCATTCCCCAATTGAGGGAGACCCCCTCAACTTCTAATTTTTTGCCACCACAAGAAGCGCAGCTATAAATATTTTTGTACAAATAGGTCCATCCCCATTAGGCCAGTGACTTCTGACTGAACCCCTTCATTGGAGTATTGTTGCGCTGAATTTTCATGGTCTTTCCAGGGGGCCATGTGTCATCCAATAGATCCTTTTAATTAATGAGTCGTTGACAATTTTTGCCATGCTTGTGAAATATCCTTATTGGGTTGAATGGCTCATTTGAGTGGATTCCTAGTGATAGTAATAATTAATAATACTAATGTTCCTAATAATAATGGCTAGCATTTATATAGCACTCTAAGGCTTGCAAAGATTTTTACATGTTATCTCATTTGACATTATTTGGTTTGACACAACTGTGTGAGGTAGGTGCTATGATTATTCCCATTATACAGATGAGGAAATGGCAGCACTAAGTGACATTTCCAGGGTCACAAAACTCAGTATGTGTCAGAGGAAAGATTCGAACTCAGGTTTTCCTGACTCTAAATCAAGTGCTGTGCCATCTCCCTGCCTTTGAAAGGTGGCCACCATTCATATATGGGTAGGTAGGAAGGGAATTCCTGGGTGGGAAAGGCCATGTTGAATATTATATTTAAATTGTGTTTGTTTTTAATTGCTATACTGATGTTCCCCCCTTTTAACAGTACTGGAGCAAGTTAAGTGTTCTAAGCAGAGAAGCAGCAGTGAGAAGTATGTGAGAAATGCTAAGTATATAATAACAGTCAGCATTTATAACAGTATTTTAAGGCTTTCAAAGCACTTCCTCGAATCAACTGGGAGGAAGGAGCTATTAAAACAAAGTTGGCCATTGGGACAGAGTCAGTCTGAGCAACCCCCATATTTTAACCTTGCCTAGCTTTGGGGTACAGTGTTCAGGCAGTCTGCAAAAGAGAGCTCAGGCCTGAGGACTGCTCCCATCACCCATCTCCCAGTGCTGCTGAAATGGGGAGGAATGGAAAGGTTTACTAATCAGGATTGTCTTACCTTCATAATAAATTGTTTTACTCCTGTCTAATAAAATAGCTCAGGGCTGGAATTTGGCCCAGCCGGCCCTATTCCAACTGCCTGATGGCATGGGTGCCAATAAACTCCTTTTGCCCTGTCTCCTGAGTTTGCCTTTAACTGACCGAGGCAAGGTCCAAATCAGGATTTTCTTTTAACACTGTAATTATCCTTATTTTACAGATGAGGAAATTGAGGCAGACAGAGGTTAAGTGACTTCCCCAAGGTCACACATTTTTATCCACCTAATACAATCCTCTTTCTCCCATTCTGCTCTTCTTTCCATTTTCTCTCTCTCTGAGTCATATCCTCTTCCTTTAATCTCTTAGACTTAAAAAACATCAGATCCATTAAAAAATCTCTTTCCCCCTCATCCAATCAATCACCAAGTCCTGTCACTTCTGTTCCCTCTGCATCTCTCCAGGCTGCCTTTAATGTCATTCTCTCTGCCAACGCCCTTCATTTACTCCATTCTAAATTATTTGAATGGCTTCCTAACAGCTCTGCCTTCCCCCAGTCTCCCTCCCCTTCATTTTCTCCTACGCATGGCTGTGACATTCATCTTCCTAAGGAATTTCTCTGGTCCTGTTACTCCCTGGCTAAAAAGCTGAAAAGCTGAAACTCCCCTACAAAAGGTCTCTCCTGCTTTGGTCCCAGCCTCCCTCTCCTGCTTTACTTTCCTCTCCTCCATCAATTGCTCAATCAGCATGCATTTGTCCCGGACTTTCTAGGTGCTAGGCACTGTGTTAGGCACTGGGGGAGACAAAGACAAGAGTGGCCAATGCGCCCAACCTTCAAGGAGCTTCTTTCTTTCCCCTTTCATTCAACTCACACTTAGTCCCACCAACTTGGACTATTTGATATTTTTCTGAGCCCATTTGGCCCCCATCCGCATCTTTCAAAATTTTATCCATGCAACTTCTCTTCTAGCAGCAATGCAAGGATCCAGAGCAAGGCTGAGGGACTTATGAGAAAGAAAACTAGCCACACTCAGAGGAAGAACTGTGGGAGGAGAAACACAGAAGAAAAACAACTGCTTGAACACATGGGCTGTTGGGGATATGATTGGAGATGTAGACACTAAACGATAACTCTAGTCCAACTATCAATAATATGGAATTAGGGCTTAATCAAGATATATGTAAAACCCAGTGGAATTGTGCATCGGCTAAGGGGGGTTAGGGGGGTTTGGGGAGAGGGAAAGAACATGAAATATGTAACTATGGGAAAATATTCAAAATAAAAATAAAAATGAAAAAACAATTTTATCCATGCAGCAGGGATGAAATCAAATCACTTCCTCTGCGTGGCTTTCCTGAAAACTGAAAATAACCTTCCTCTGTGTTTTCCAAGAGCCTTGTACCCTTTTGGGGGAATAGTTTATATTCTACCATGTATTAGGAGAGCCAGTACGGCTTAATGCAGCAATGGTGAACCTTTTAGAGATAGATTGCCAGACCCCGCTCCCACCTGACCCTCTAGACAGAGTACTGTGTCAAACTCGGACCAGAGACGGAGTGCTGTGCCAGGCTCCACTCCTCCCCTTACCCCAGACAGGGGAGGAAGGCAGTGCTCCCTTGGGCAGAGGGACAGATGATGTAAAAAAAATGTCATCAGGAACTGTGGAAAGGAGGAGCTCCATCCGAGTCCCTTTGTCTTTCTAGTAATGAATTTGGAGGGAGAGGTTGGGGGGGAGAGTGGTCCATGGGCCCACAGAGAACACTCTGCGTGCCATCTCTGACACTTGTGCCATAGGTTCACCACCAGTGGCTTAGTGGATAAAGAGCTGGTCTTAAAGCTAAGAAAACTGGCTCAAATTCTACCTCTAACACATACTGGCTTTGTGACCCTGAACAAGTTACTCTCAGTGCTCTAGGCATCTCTCTAAGGCTCTAAGTTAAAGAGAAGACACTTACTCCCCCTTGCTTTTAGCCATAGTTATGGAAAATCAATAAAGTATGATTGTAAATGGTGCCCAAATATTGCCCCCCTGTCTATTTGAATTATTATTTCCCCCAGAGGGATGCTGCTGCTATTTTTAAAAGAGATAGAATAATGATGAAGGTGCTAAGCATCATTCTTCTCTCTTCTCTCCTTTTCCCTGGGAATGGGGATGGTGTAGAGTATCTGACATCTTCACCTCCACAGAAGCAAGAGGAATTCAGGGCATGGAACATATCTGGGGATAGGGTGGAGAAAATGTGGTAATATTGAATATGCAACCCCCTTAGGTCTGCTTTCTTTTTTTTCCTGATCAGGTAGGGTTAGGGAACAAAATGTTTCTGGGTTTTTTTCTTTTCTTCTGTTCTCTAAAACAAAATGGAGGGATGGAGTTTGGAGGTAGTGGTTGGCAGTAGCTTTAGCTTCCCGCTGTTGCAGTGGTCTATACCAGGATCCATGGGAGCCAAAGGAAATAGGTCTAGGAACCAGACACAGCAGCCACACAGTGGAGCAGTGAACAAGGGAGTAGGTATGGAGTGGGATGTGAAAAAGGCAGCTTTTGAAAACTTCAGTAAATGAGGAGAAGTATGAGATGTGTCCAGCCCCCTAGGTACTTTGGTTGGCTTCTTTATTAGTATGGTCAACTCTGGCAGGTCTCAGACATCCAAGCCTTTTCCCTTGATATTTTTGGGTTTCAGAAATCTGCTTCTCCCTTCCCTCCCCAGAAATGTCCTTAGGAGATTTAGGGAGGAGTTTTTTTGGAGACCAATGGATAAAGTGTCTCAGGAGGGAAGCAATAAAAATTTTCTTTGAAATTCTGATGTCAGCTAAATTATGTGGCTAAAGAAGGTGGCTTGTCCATGTAATATGTAAAGAGAGTTGGGTGGTTCATTGGAATGAAAGCCAGGCCTAGAGACAGGAGGTCTTAGGTTCAAATTGGCCTCAGACAGCTCCTAGCTGTGTGACCCTGGGTAAGCCTCTTAACCCCAAATGCTTATCCCTTACCACTCTTCTGCCTTGGAATCCATATTGGTATTGATTCTGAGACAGAAAGTAAGGATTTAAAAAGAATGGAAAGGGTTAAATTTGAGCTAGGAACTTTCCTACATGGGGTGTGGGGATGAGGTGAACCATAAGTTCTAAATCCTTCATATTATAGAACTATGTTTTATTTTTCATTCTCCACAAAAGAGGTTCTTCAAATCCCTTTGGGCAGTCTAGTGAAGCCTATGGAGCCCTTTTCAGGGAGATATTTTTAAGTACGTAAAATTGTAAAAGGAAACCACAAACAAAAGTTATCAAAATCTTTTTTTTTTTTTTTTAAATAGGCTCCTAGACCTCAGATCCTAGCACAGATGCAGAACCCAGGCCTTGAGGGCTTTTCTTTGGCCAGTTCTCTGAAGCCTGTGGCCTGATGGGGTTGGGCAGAGCCAGGAAGAGATTGTTTTGTGCATTTTTCAAAAAGCCCTTCAAGAGTCTGGTGGCTGGAGTAGTGCCCCTCCTGGTGGACAGAACTATAAACCATACTCCTGGCCTGGTTTCTGGTTAGGAAAAGCAGGATGTGAGCTGGAATGGGCTATTACGACAGTGTTACCTGGGATACCTGCCAAGTACACACAGGCTGAACCTATGCCAAGCTTAGATAAATCCAGATTTCCTCTCTCTCACTCCTGTTCCCAGAAGGCCTCCATGTAGGGAGGGTCAGGAAGCAACAGCAGGGACTTGTTTTAGAGCTCTCTGGTTTTCCCAAGCTCTCAGGCTGCCATGCCCTGCACACAGCAATCATTCAATTTAATTCCATTTCAGGACCATTAATGAAGTCTCTTATTTGCCAAGCATTGTGCCAGTCCCTGGGAATAAGGATAAAAATGAAAGTCTCTGCTTTCAAGGAGTTTACATTCTTCTGAGGGGAAATAACATGCACACGGAGAAGTCAATATAAGCTCTACAGAAAGGGGTTTGGTGGAGAGGGGGACTAACAGCTGGGGAAATCAAGACAGGCAGCAGTAGGAGGTGGTACTTGAACTGAACCTTGAAAGGAGGTGGGACACAGGTACAACCTTATCAGATTTCCTGCTGTCTTGGGGAACTGGGAGGGTGGGAAAGAGGAAGAGAATATGAATTGAAAAATGTCAGAAAACAATTTCTGAAAATCATATTGACATTTAATCTGGGGGGAAAAATTAAGAACTTCAAAAAAAAAAAAAGAGGAGGTAGGAGGACAGCTGGGTGGCTCAGTGGATAGAGAGCCAGGACTGGAGTCAGATGGACCTGGGTTCAAATCTGACCTCAGACACTTCCTAGCTGTGTGACCCTGGGCAAGTCACTTGAACCTAACTGCCTAACCCTTGTCACTCTTCTGCCTTGGAATTGATACTTAGAATCTGTTCTAAGACAGAAGGTAAAGGAGAGTGAGACAGAGTGACAGAGACAGAGAGATAGAGACAAAGTCAGAGAGAGACAGAGACAGAGAGAGGAGGGGGAGGAAGGAAGGAAGGAAGGAAGGAAGGAAGGAAGGAAGGAAGGAAGGAAGGAAGGAAGGAAGGAAGGAAGGGAAAATAAGGAAGGAAGGCAGGAAAGAAAGAAGGAAGGAATAAAGAAAAGAAAATTTTGTTTCATCCTATATCTTTCCCTTTCATATTCCTTTTATTTTTCTGATTCTCACTATAACCTCATTTTCTACTAGAGAGCAACACTTCTTGACATTCCTTCTAAGACTAGCTACTTATTCCTTCTAAGACTGGCTTCTTCTAGGGGGCAGCTGGGTAGCTCAGTGGATTGAGAGCCAGGCCTAGAGATGGGAGGTCCTAGCTTCAAATCTGACCTCAGACACTTCCCAGCTGTGTGACCC
>NC_058132.1:615236158-615246316 GCF_016433145.1 Gracilinanus agilis | reverse complement strand
GAGAGAGAGAGAGAGAGAGAGAGAGAGAGAGAGAAAGAGAGAGAGAGAGAGAGAGAGAGAGAGAGAGAGAGAGAGAGAGAGAGAGAGAAACTCCAAAAAGCCGGGGTAAGGTAAGGAAGGAAAGCATTTTAGGCATAGAATATTTTTGCACAGTCCACACAATCATGAAAGTAGGAAATGGAATATCATCTATGGGGAACATCAAGCTGACCAGTTTGGCTGGTATGAATAGGAGACTAATATAAAATAATTCTAGAAAGATAGGTTAGAGTCAGTCAATGAAGTTCTGTAAATGGGAACAGAGGAATTTATATTTGACTGTAGAGGTAATATGGAACCACTGAAGTTTATTGAGCAGAGGAGTAACACCTGTGCTTTAGGGAGGCCACTTTGGTAGCTGAGTGGGAGATAGATTAAAAAGAGAAGAGGTTTGAGATTAGAAGACCAAATAGGAAAAAAGAAGAAGATGACCAGTTAGGGAAAAAAAGAAGAAGACCAATTAGGAAGCTACTGCAATAGTCTGGAAAAGAAGCAATGAAGGGAGGAACTGAGGTGGTGTTCAGGAATTGTTGATAAGGGAGATGATGGTGTCAATAGACAATTTCATCTCAGAGGTCAACTTTTTAGAGCTGCTTCAATGAAGGAAGAGAGCTAGCTTGGCCTGGGACTATAGTTAAGGAAGGTGTTTAATTTTAAAAATTGTAGTCTGGAGTCCCTCTCTCACAGGGTTGTTGTAAGGATCAAATGAGAGAATGTGAAGTTTTAAAAATATATCTTTTTTTATTTGTTTCATCAAATATTCCTCAATTATATTGACTTCTTTTGACATTGATTTTTTCATTTTTTGAATGCTAAATTCTCTCCCTCCCATCTCTTCTCCACATAATGAGAAGGCAAGCCTTATGGAATCCAGTGTACATGTGAGGCCATGCCAAACATACAGAAGGGTCTTTGTACACCTTGGAGTGCTTAAGAAATGATAGCTATCATCACTGTCATCACCACCATTATTATTTAAAGCAACCTGTGAACCTTCAAGCCCTTGATGCTCTAGAAAGGCCAACTGTTATCATTTTTATAACATTATATTATAATCATTGATTATAATCTTAAAATAGATATAAGAATTGCTATGACATAATTATAATAAATATAACCATAAATAGCATAATTATGATATAATTTATTATAATTAACATAACTATACCTATTATATGGTATAGTATTATTTTATTGCAATAAATGGAATTACAAATATTATAGTTGTGTCATAATTATATTGCAATAAATATCATTATACATAATATAATTCAGTTACAACATAGTTGTATTATAATAAATATAATGATAAATATTATAATCATGTTATAATATAATTATATTGCAATTAGTGTAATTGTAAATGTTATGTTATAATGTAATTATATTAGAATAAATAGAATTCTAAATATAATTATATTACAATATGATTGGATTACAATAAATATAATTTTCAATATTATAATTGTGCTATAACATAATTGTATTACAACAAATATAACTATAACTATAATATATTATGATAATTTTAATCATATTTAAATTATGCTATGATATAATTATGTTATAATAAATATTAGAATTGTATTAGAATAAATATAGGTGTGAATATTAGGATTATGATATAATAGTATAACTATTATGATGACATTATTATAAAAGTATGAAATAGGAAACCTGCCCTACTCTGTCTTTAAATATCTTATATCTATAGTAATAAGACAAATATGAAATGAATTAAGGATCAATACAAGAAAATATGAAGGAAGTCACAAGACCACAGTGTAATGTGATTATAATGCCTGAGACTATCCCTTGGGAAAAAAGAGGTAAGAAAACATACTCCTCTCCCTTCTTTGCAGAGGTGGGGGACTATGGATGCAGAATGTTGCATACAATGCCAGATTTTTTTAAAAATAGCTTGGTTCCTTTCAGGCACTATGCTAAATATTGGGGGTACACTGAGAAAGATAAAAAATAGTCCCTACTCTCAAGGGGCCCATGGTCTAATGGGGAGACTATAGACAAACAACTATGAACGAATAATCTCTATGCAGAATAAATAATATATTAGCAGATGGAAGGCTCTAGAATTAAGGGGCTATCAGGAAAGGCTTCCTGTAGAAGATGGGGTTGACCCTTGCAGGAATTTAGGGATGCCAGGAACTATTGATAGATGAGGGAAAGAATTCTAGGCCTGGGAAACAGAATGTGAAAATGCCTTCAGGCAGATGTTGAAGGTCTTTGGAGGCAAGAGGTAGGCTTGGAAGGTGGAGAGGAAGGGCTTAAAGGAGCCTCTGACACAGAAATTCTCTCTGGGCATGTGAGATCATGGGAAAGACTCCTACTTAATGAGAATTGTTGTTTAGTCCTTTTAGTTGTGTTCTACTTTTTCTGACCCCATTTGGGGTGTTCTTGGCAAAGATACTGGCGTGGTGTGCCATTTTCTTCTCCAGTTCATTTGACAGGGGAGGAAATTGAGGCAAATAGGTTTAAGTGACTTGCCCAGGGTCACACAGAAGCCAGCTCTGAACTCAGGAAGATGAGTCTTTTTTTACTCCAAGCCAAGTGCTCTAGCCACTTTGCCACCTGACTGCCCACTTGAGAGTTGAAGACTTTACCATCTTCCTCCCAAATTCAGATCATTGAGGCAGGCAAAGTGGTCTTTTTGAGGTTCTTTGGAAGGCTCTCTGCAAGTCTTAAAGATGTTCTAAGTGCTGATCATCACCATCATTGTCAGAATGACTCATCATCATTTTTATTAGTCAGCCACAAAAACTTTGCCAAGTCTCTGCTTCTAGCTTAGAGATTTTTCAAGCTAACGTGGTTGGCTCCTGACCTCTGCTGGTGCTTTCTGGGAATCGCCAACAGCTAACTTTGTACATGCTTCCTCCTATTTTGTCCTGGACACCTACTGGCTCCAGCCTTCTGTGACTGCCAACGAGGCTCCCTGTTCTCCCAGCAGGCCTCTGCCTCTCCATCAGTCATCACTACCAGAAAACTCTGACCTTCTTTGCAATCAGAGCATTTCCTGCCTCAGGAGAGGCAGCTTAACAGGAGCTGGAGTAGCTGGCTTCAGAATGAGGAAGAGCTGCGGCTTCTAGCTCTGCCTCCCTGGCCAAGTGGCCCTGTGACCCTTCTGGGGGCCTTTCATGGCCCCAAGGCAACTCTCTAAGACCAAAAATTTCTGGGAAAGAGCTGACTTCCACTGATTAAATACAAACCTCAGGGGGAGCTCTCCCTATAACAATGAAGTCCTAGGTCCATCTCTGCCAAACTTGCCTCAATAAAAGTAGAGAACCACTAGTCCAGTGATGGAGTGCTGTGCCCACCCCACACCAGACCTTGTGCTGTGCCCCTCCCTTCACACCAAGTGCTAGGCACACCCCATCCCCCTTATCCCACACAGGGGAGGGAGAAAGTGCTCCCACTGGACTGCTGGGTGGAGGGGCAGGGGGAGGGAGGAATGTCCTCAGCAAGTATAGAGAGAGGGAGGGGAGGGGAGTGGCCCAAGTGCTCTGCTCCCCTCCAGCTCTGCCACCTGGGAGCCACCCACCTTACCCTCTGTGCACTCCCATTGCACTGCTGGGCAGAGGGGTGGGTGATGTGAAAAAAATGTGATCAGGAACCGTGGAGAAGGGGAAGGGAGCAGTTCTGCTGGAGTCCTCTGCCTTTCTAGTGATGAACTCTTGGGGGGGGGCATGTGCCCCCAGAGAGTGCTCTGTGTGCCAACTTTGGCACCCCTGCCATAGGTTCCATCAACTTCTGGAACCCCTGGTCAGATGAAAAGCTTCCTTGAGGGGAAGGAATTTATGAAGACCAGCTCTTAATGGATTTATAGTTCAAACAGAAAAAAAGACTACCTGGATGTCATAGATTTAGTTTGATAACCCTTGGAGGGACCTCAGATGCCCTGAGCCGCTAGCTAGGTGGTACAGGGGAGTGGTACAGAAAGCACCAGGCTTGGAGTCAGGAAAACTTACCTTCCTGAGTTCAAATCTGGCCTCAGACACTTACCAGTTGTGTGACCCTTGTTAAGGGGAAAAATTAGGGTTTTCATTGGACTAAATATTTAAAGGGATGGTCACCATAGAATTGAATAAATATCAATTCTAAAATGATTTTTTTGTAATTTATTCATAAAATATAGGAGAGAGTGAAAGTAGAGACATGAGAAGAGGGTAGAGTAAGAGATCTAGCTTAATGAACTAGATTATGTGCTCAATCTCTGGCTTTACTCTGGCAGGGCTCTAGAGCTCCCAGTCGGAATGCCTAAAAGTCAATTAACAAGGGTTTTAGCAATGAGGGTTCCTCCCAATCAATGGCCCCTCTCAAGGCTAGTACCATCAGGGAAGCTAAAGGAATCAGCCTTTTTCACTCACCACGTGTAGTTCTAAGGGAGAGATTTAAGAAGAGTCTCACCAAGTCCAAGGTCCCAGCCAGAGCTCCTCCAGATCCAGTTCCAGGCCAAAGAGAAGAGCAGAACACCCACTTGGGCTTCAGCTCCAGAAACCGAACAAGAACTGAACTATAGGAAGTTGTCACTCCCTTTTAAAGACACTTCTTTTGTGTCACTTCCTGTGTCTTCCTCTTAGTTTACGTGTCCAATCACAACAAATATTTTGCTTAGGACTGCCCAGGGGTAGTCAGTCAATTTTGACTCATCACCCACTTTCACACATGTGGGTTACAGACTTCCCCTCTTGTGAATTAAGTAGTGGTGTTTGTACCTTTGGTGATTAAATCTAAAAATGGGCAGGATAGGTTTAATCTCATTATCACACCGTGGGCAAGTCAGTTAACTGTTCTCAGTTTCTTCATCTGTCAAATGAGCAGAAGGAGGGGGCAGCTGGGTAGTTCAGTGGATGGAGAGCCAGACCTAGGAATGGGAGGTCCTAGGTTCAAATCTGGCCTCAGACACTTCCCAGCCGTGTGACCCTGAGCAAGTCACTTAACCTCCATTCCCACCCTTTCTACTCTTCTGCCTTGGAACCAATACACAGTATTGACTCCAAGATGGAAGGTAAGGTTTTTAATTTAAAAAAATATTTTTTTTAAATGAGCAGAAGGAAATGACAAACCACTCCAGTATCCAAGAAAACTCCAAATGAGCTCATAAAGGTCATAAAAAGGAAAATGACTGAACAGTAACAATAGATGTCATCTGATCCATTCTCTCATTTTATTAAGGAGGAAATATACTTTTCAGCCAGAGGATACTATTAGTTCAAAGCAAAAACATTTAATGAAAGTAAGAAAAGAAAGAAAAGTATCAATAGGTCATCTCCCCTATAAACCTGTAGACTCATAAAAACAATGTATCCCTTATAGAAAGAGTGATTAGGCACCGGTAGGACACAGAAGGGCAGCAAGGTGGCCCACAGGACAGTGTCAGGTTTGGAGTCTAGAGGACCTGGGTTCAAATGTGACCTTAGACATTTCCTAATTGTATGACACTGGGCAAATCACTTAACCCCTTTTACCTAGCCCTTGCCCTTCTGTCTTAAAGTTATTACTAAGACAGAAAGTAAGGGTTTTAAAAATGTGTGTGTGTGTGTGTGTGTGTGTGTGCATATTTATTTATTTATATTTATATGGCTTCAGACAATCACTAGCTGTGATCCAGGACAAATCACTTCACCCTGTTTATCTCAGTTTCCTCATCTGTCATATGAGCTGGAGGAGGAAATAGCAACTCATTCCAATATCTTTGCCAAAAGAACCCCAAATGGAGTTAAGAAGAGTGGGACACGATTAAACAACAATGATACAGGAGCAAGACATATACAGAGAACCTGTATAGCCAGGGCATAGGAAGTAACCGGTTAAGATGATTATAGGCCAGGTCCTGAGCCCACAAGAGTTTTATAGATCTCAAATACCATAGTTTCCCCTGTAGATGTCTCATACAAATAAGAGAGTGGGCTGTAGCTAGGTGGCTCAGTGGTTCAGTGGATTGAGAGCCAGGCCTGGAGATGGGAGGTTGTGGGTTCAAATCTGCCTTCAGACACTTCCTAGCTGTGTGACCCTGGGTAAGTCATTTAGCCCACACTGCCTAGTCCATACTGCTCTTCCACCTTGAAACCAATCAATTCTAAGATAAAGGTAAGGGTTGTTTTGTTTTGTTTAAATAAAAGGGAGGGGGCAAAGCAAAAAAGAAATTTTTTTTAATTCAAAATTCCTGCCTTTGTTATATTTTTGCGGCCAGAAGGAAGCCTCCCAGGGTTCTGGGTCATTCTACACACACAGAAAGTGACATTCCAGGAAAGGTCATATGGGAAATGTCAGATAAGTAATGACTGTAGAAGTTCAGAGAAGGAAGCGATCACTGTGGTCTGGAGTGGTTGGTTAGGATAGGCTTAACAGAGAAGACAGGGAATTTTTTTAAACCTTTACCTTCTGTCTTATTTTTTTATTGATTAATTAAGAAACATTTTCCACGGTTACATGATTCATGTTCTTTCCCTCCCTTTCCCCCTCCCCCCTCCTGTTACCAACAAGCAATTCCATTGGGTTTTACATGTGTCATTGATCAGGACTTATTTCCATATTATTAACATTTGCACTAGGGTGATCATTTAGAGTCATTATCCCCAATCATATGCCCATCAACCCATGTGATCAAGCAGTTGTTTTCCTTCTGTGTTTCTCCTCCCACAGTAACCTGTCTTAGAATCAATAATCTGTATTGATTCCAAGGCAGAAGAGTGAAAAGGGCTAGGCAATGGGGGTTAAGTGACTTGCCCAGGGTCATACAACTAGGAAGTATGTAAGGCAGGATTCAATTTCTTTTTTAGCTGTTACCTACCATGTTAGAATCAATACTGTATATTGGCTCCAAGGCAGAAGAGAGGCAAGGGCTAGGCAATGGGAGTTAAGTGACTTGACCAGGGTCACACAGTGAGGAAGTAGCTGAGTCCAAATTTGAACCCAGGACCTCCCATCTCTAGGTCTGGCTCTCAATCCACTGAGCTACCCAGCTGCTCCCTGGAGTTCATTCTTAAAGAATGGAGGCTCCCTTTCAGTTGTCTCTTTTATGGCCTAAAACAGTGATTCCCAAAGTGGGTGCCACCCTCTGTTGGGTACTGCAGCGATCCAGGGGGGCAGTGATGGCCACAGGTGCATTTGGGGGCAGTGAATAACTGTAAGGGGGATGTGATAGTATGTGACAGGGGGTGCTAAGTAATATTTTTTCTGGAAAGGGGGCAGTAGGCCAAAAAAGTTTGGGAACCACTGGCCTAAAAGAACTTAGTTCTTTTCCTCTTATCTGCCTCCTTTCTGCTTCTCTTCCTTTGCTCTTCAGCGACAGAGCTCAGAATTGCCCACAGGATTCTGAGGGCTATAATGGGAAGATGACTTCATACTCTTTTCATAGCAGTCTTACAGCTCTGACTCATGGTCAGTCTAGGGTCAGCACTGCTAATGCCCCATGGTGATCCAGATCATGAGATCATTGATTCAGAGGTCATCTAGCCCAATTCTCCTCTTTAAACAGATTAGGAAACTGAAGCCCAGATGGAGAAATGATTTGCCCAAGGTCACACAGCTAGTAAATAACAGAGCTGTAAAAGGGAATTCTTGATTCTCTTTGAGTTCACAATTGTGAAAAGGGAATCCTTTGTTCTCTTTGCCTAGTTGGAGTTAACACTTAACTTTGAATCAACACAAGCTAAAACTAGGTGGAAGAGTTCACAAACCACTTAAGCAACTGGTTGGCAACCTTTTTGGCTGTGAGAGTCATAAACGCCTGCGGAAGGAGGAGGATGGAGGTGGAAGACACTGGAATATGGGGCGGGGGCTGAAGGGCCCCCCTGGGGCACATCCTGAGGCTCTGCCTGGACTGGCCAGGAGGTGGAGCCAGATATGGCTCCAGAGCCATACGTTGCTGACCCCAGACTTAGTGAATTCACATCCTATCTAGTGCTAGGTGAGAAGCCAGCAAGATACTTGGAGAGCTCCACTCTTTTTTCTAACTCAAACAGTCAGAAACTTGTTCACACTCTCAGAAAGTGTGAGCCTTTTTTGATTAGCATTCACCCCTGGAAGGTTCCAAGTAGTTCCCACACACACTGCCCCTGGGCAGGGCTGGACAATTTGGAAACTGATTGGCCCCTGTGAGGAGGGGCAGGAACAAGAAACCACCATAAAAGCCATGAAATTCTTGGGCTGAGGGAGTCTGGTAAAGTTGAGTCTAGTGGAGAGTGAACTCCAAGAAGAGAGTCACTCCAGGAAAGAAGGTCAGCTCAAGGAAGAAAGTTGGCCTCAGGAGTCACCTTCAGCTCTAGTCATCGTCTTGGGTGAATGGAGAGCTGGTTTTCCCCTTCCTGTCTTCTGGAGATAGTTTAATTCTGATTGAAGATTAACAAGTCCTGGCTGAGTCAAGTGCTGGAACAGTATCTAGTTAGATAGGTTAATGTCTTCTCTACCCTTTTGTATTTCACTCTTTTCAACTCTTTTCAAATAAATCTTTTCAAATAAAAGATTTATAATTTTCATATATTTAGCCAAACCATTATTTTGAATACTTATAGATCTAGGACTCAAACTTAGCATACTTTTTACTCTACTATGTTGTGTAATCTGACCCAATGCAGGGGGTTCCATCTAAAAAGAACTCAACACTGGGCAAAGAGACAGAGTGGTACAATTTGGGTGGTGAGGGGGTGCTGCAGGATCTGGAGTCAGGAAGATCTGAGTTTGAATAGGGTCTCAGATACCTACCAGCTATGTGATCTTAGATAAGTCATCTAACCCCAGTTTGCCTCAAGTTTCCTTATCTGCAAAATGGGAATGATAATAATAGCACCCATCTATCAGTGTTGTTGTGAGGATCAAATGAAATAATAAATGACACAAAGCAGGTACTCTATAAGTGTTAGCTATTATTCTTATTCTTATTAATTCCTTCAGCCAATTCTCATATGCCATAAACCATCCTAATTGCCCTCCTATCAACACTCTCCAGTTTATAAATATCCTTTCTTTAAAAACCCTCACCATTTGTCAGAATCAATACTAAGTATCAGTTCTAAGGCAGAAGAATGGTAAGGGCTAGGCAATTGGAAGTAACCGAGGCCAGATTTGAACCCAGGTCCTCCCGTCTCCAGGACTAGCTCTGGAGCATCCACTATGCTACCTTGCTGCCTCTCTCTCTCTCTCTCTCTCTCTCTCTCTCTCTCTCTCTCTCTCTTTTTTTTTTTAAACCCTTACCTTCTTGGAGTCAATACTGTGTATTGGCTCCAAGGCAGAAGAGTGGTAAGGGTAGGCAATGGGAGTCAAGTGACTTGCCCAGGGTCACACAGCTGGGAAGTGTCTGAGGCTAGATTTGAACCTAGGACCTCCCGTCTCTAGGCCTGACTCTTATTCCACTGAGCTACCCAGCTGCCCCCCTTGCTGCCTCTTTTAATGTTCTTCTTAAACCCTGATACCCAGAATTAAATACGATGCTCTGGATGGGATCTGATGAGAGCAGAATTCAGTAAGGCTGGAAGCTCTGTCCCTCCCTTTGCCAGGAGATCAGAATGAGTCACTTGATCAGAAAGTGGAGGTCAGAGGCAAAAGGGACCATGTCCCACAGACCAGGAGAAGGTGAAATGTGAGGCCAGTTAACTAATATTTATTGGGCACCTACTATGTGCCAGGCACTATGCTAAGCTCTGAGAGGCAAAAGACAGTTCTTTCCCCTACTAGGTCAAAGTCCAGTGGGGGAGATAATATGAAAAATATCCATACAAGATACACAAAGAATAAATTAGGGGCAGTCTTAGAGGGAAGGTGCTAAGATTAAGGACTGGGAAAGGTCCCAAATACGATGGGGTTATTGTTCTATATTCTAAGCATTCTTAATATATACTAATAAGTTATTTGCATTTTAAGCATATTCTCTCTCTCTGTCTCTCTGTCTCTCTCTCTCTCTCAAAAACCCTTATCTTTTAACTTAGAACCAATACTAACTATTGGTTCCAAGATTGAAGAGTGGTAAGGGCTAGGCAATCAGAGTTAAGTGACTTGCCCAGAATTCATTTCTCTCTCTCTCTCTCAATCAATCTCTCTCTCTCTCTCTCTCTCTCTCTCTCTCTCTCTCTCTCTCTCTCTCTCTCTCTCTCTTTCTCTCTCTCT
>NC_058132.1:615124002-615221183 GCF_016433145.1 Gracilinanus agilis | reverse complement strand
CCCCCCCTCCCCCTCTCTTCCTCCCCCATCTCTCTCTCTCTCTCTCTCAGACTAGGAGTGCAAAATGAGACATACATTTGCAGGCACACTTAGTGTATCAATTTTCTTTCTTGTCTGTATTTATTTGTTGCAATGGAGGGTTGGGAAGAATCATTAGGCATTGGAATATGGCAGTGATATAAAAAAGTGTCTTTAAAAAGGATGTTCTAGCTGGAAGGGATTATTTTTAAAAATAATATTTCTCCCCCATTACACGTAAAAACAATTTTTAACATTCTTTTAAAAAAAGTTTTGAGTTCCAAATTCTCTTTTCTGACCCTCATTCCCTCCCTCCCTGCCTTTCCCCTTCCCCGAGACAGTAAGCAGTCTGATATAGGCTTTATATGTGCTATTATCCTAAAAATGTAGTCATTTGGTGGAAGAGATCTCCAATGAAATGTTGCACGCTTCAGGTTGTGTTCAATGTCCAGGGAGTTCTTTGTCACGGGGCAGAAGGCACGGTCTATTATGAGTCTCTGGGGCTTCCTTGGCTCACTGTATTGCTGAGAATAACCAGGACATTCCCCGTTGTTCATGGAGAAATATGGCTGTCCCTGTGTGCCATGTTCTTCTGGCTCTGCCCACTTCCCTTTGCATCAGTTCATGTAAGTCTTGGAGAGATGGAAAAGGCTCTGGGGAATCTAGGTGGAATGTTGGAGCTTATCGAGGCCTCTCATTTTACAGCCCAGACTGAATGAGTTTAGCAGTTAAGCTGATTGCATCAATCCTCCATGACAGGGCAGAAATGCCTCCTTAGACAGTTCTCTTGATTCCCTAGGCTAGTAGTCAATCAATCAACAATAATCAATGCCAAGCGCTATGCTAAGTGCTGGGGTTGCGAAAAGAGGCAAAAGATAATCCCTGCCCTCCAGGAGCTTACACTTTATTAGAGGAGACAACCTGCCAACAAATAAATACACCAAGCAGGCTATATACAGAATTAGTAGACTTTTTTTTTTTACCAACTACATACACATCATAAATTTCCAATAAAGTTTTCCTAAGTTATATGATTAAATTTATTTCCCTCCCCCCCCTTCCTTTGCCCCTCCTGGTGCTGACAGGCTATTCGATCTGGCTTATATATAATACTACAGAATGAATAGAAAATAATTAACAGAGGGAAGGTGCTAGACTTTGGAGGGACTGGAGAAGGCAGGATTTTAGGAGGGACTTGAAGGAAGCCAGGGAGGTCAGTAAGCAGAAGGCGCAGGAGGAAGAATCTTGTTCCAGGCACTGGGGACAGACTATATGAAGAGTCACCCGGTACCCTGAGATCCTTTCTGGACTTGGATTCCTTATTCCTTTATGTCTCTCTTGGAAACCTGGAAAGATCACTCACTGTACAGTCTGGGGAGACGTATACAAGTAGCTGGTAGTTTGCTTCTGTAAGAGGCAGTTTCTTTCATGTAATAAGTAGCTAGTGGGTTTTGGACTTGGACTGAGGAGACCTGGGTTTAAATCCTGTGTTATGATAGGCAAACCACATACCTCTCAGAGCCTCAGTTTCTTCATCTGTAAAATTGAGATAGTAAAAATTTAAATGACCAACCTTAAAATATTATTGTAAACAAAGAGCCTTGTAGGCCTTAAAGCGCTACATAAATGTGAGTTTTTCTTGTTTTTAAAAGATGATTATTGGAGCAGCTAGGTGGCACAGTAAGTAGATAGAGTGCTGGGCTTGGAGTCAAGAAGACCTGAATTCAAATCCAGCCTCAGCCATTTGCTAGCTATGGGACCCTGGGTAAGTCACTTAACTCTACCTTAAAAAAAAAAAAAAAAAAGATAATTATTGTCTGACCTCTGAGAGCCTCATTAAAAAATAGTATTGGTGCATTTTTGTTTTTACATTAATCTTTTTTTGATTTATTCTGTTACCTTCTACTCCTACCCAGTGAACATTCCTTTGTGAAAAAGAAATATATTTAGGGGCAGTTGGTTAAGAGGCCTCACTTGTTTGGGTTTCAGGCTCCAGATCAGTTAAAATGAGGGTCTGGAACGACAGAACTCCCAAGGTCTCTTCTAGTGCTGGGTCTACAAGCTTAAGAGGCTCAAAGGTAGGAGAGCAGGTAGATGAATGGATGAGGGATCGGCTTTGCAGTTACCCAGTGTTTCAGAAATGGGTCATAGGCCTTCCCTCCCGAAAACTGCTTCCTTTGCCCTTTTATCTTGCAGATCTGGACCATTAACTTCACTGAAGTCATGCTGTTTGGCCTCACCCCTTCCTGGCATACCCAGCCTTTTCTTAAAGACTTAAGGGAACAGCCACAGGTTTAGGGGCTAGAGTGTCTGCTTCCTGGAGGGCGAGGAGAGACACTTAGAAGCCTTCCTGATGCTTTGTCAATAAATGGCTCCTGGTCAGAAAAGGACCGAACTCCTAAGTGATCCTGTGCCTTTCTGGCTCCTGCCTGCCTGGGGTCATTTCTTTATTGATGTCACTGAGAGGCCCTGCTCCTTTTTTCCAGCCCTGGGGAAACCTCTCTCCTTCCAACAGGGCTAGAGGTAGGGCCTCCTTGTTCATGAATAGAGGGGTTGGACAGGGGATGACCTTTGGAGAAGCTGGTGATTCTTGAGGGCAGGAACCAGATGACAAATTTACCTCCTAGTGTAGAGAGAGCAACATGTCTGAGCAAGAAGGACAGGCGGGAGCTGGAAGAGTCAGTGTTTCTCTTTTGTGACATTTCCTAGCCTCTCCTGAAGAAGGGAAAGAGAGAAAGGGAGAGTGAGGGAGTCTATGAGGGAGTGTTTTCGGGGCTGGAGCTCATGGCCAAGGAAACACTACATGGCCTAAATAAGAAATTTCCACACACACCCTTTCCCCCGTTTTCCGCTTTCTGTTTTCCCTCCATCATTTCTTTGTTTTTAAAAATCTGCTCTCAAGGCTAGTTCCACATTCAGACTAAGAACTTCATAGTTGTCCCCTTGAAGTTTCATTAGATGTGGTTGGCAGTGGGCTTGTGTGACCCGCTCCTGACTCCTTGTGACTTACTTTGTCCTTTCTGGTATGACAGTGGACCAGGGCAGGCATGATACAGTGAGAATTGATGGGGATGGGGAAGCAGAAGTGTAGCAGGGTAGCCTACTTTGGATTAGGGAGGGAGAATGATCTGGAGAGGTGGGGCCGGTTGAGGTTCTGAGCTAAGCTTCCCAGGGTGGAGAGGGGTGGAGTTTTTCTGAGAAGAGCCCATTCTGAGCTGCTCTTTCCATTACCACCCTATGAAAAGGTGGGCAGCTTGCCTGGGTGGCTTGGCTGTTCCTTTCATTTCCCTTCAATGCCATCTTTCTTAATACTGGGAGCAGAATTCTTATTTTAGCAGATTCTAGAAAAATAATTCTTCATATGCCAAAGTTCTTGGGCCTTCCTCTTTTCTTTTCAGAGTCCAGGGCTCCAAAGAGGCACCGACTCCCCTGGCTGGTTTGGAGTTCTGATTGATGTCCTTTGAGAACATTAATCACCCCTGGGCCTTGCTCTGGGGTTGAGAGTTCAGAGATCTCTGAAAGCAAAAACTTTGCCTTTCTTCCTCCTTCCTTCTTCTTCTTCTTTTTTTTTTTTTTACACTTCTACCTTGTGTCTCTGAATTTATTATACGTATTGATTTTAAGGCAGAAGAGAGGTAAGGGCTAGACAACTAGGGTTAAGTGACTTGCCCAGGATCATACAGCTAGGGAGTGTCTGAGGCCAGATTTGAACTCCAGGCCTGGCACTCTATCCACTGTACAAGCTACCTGCCCCATCTTCCTTCTTTTTAAGGATAATTATGATCTTTGCTTTTGGTTCAACAACAACAACAACTTGGAATTGTAGGTATGTGTCTTCCAGGATGTCAGGGAGTTTTGAGATGAAGAGAAGGGGACAAGAGAGAACTCAGAGCAAATGGCCTCTATTTTCTCACTACAAGGGAGGTCCTCAGCTGAGAAGGTGGAGGGTTAAGGGGGAGTTGTGGATATTTAAGAAAAGAAGAAAATTTTAGGAAGTCTCTGAGGAACAGGATAGAATTGAATCAAATATGGCAGAATAATAGGATTACCTTGCTGTAGCCAGAGCCTAGCAGATATCAAATAGCACAATTCTGGAATGGCCTCTTGTCAGTTTGTTCCTTCCTCTAGCCTCATTCATTAGCATGTGGGTAGGAGCAGAGGAGGTCAATGGAGGCAGTAGTCCAGGGTTGGGATTGATAAATCATAGGAGTCTTGAAGTTCTTCTTTCCTAGCCTATGGACTTTTCTTTCTGGGATAGCATGTTGAAATGAAAAGGGCATTTATCCTGCCATGAACTTGTTGTGTGATCTTGAGAAAAATCAGGCTTTGGTTTCCTTATTTGTAAAATGAGGCAGTTGGACTATGTGATTTCTGTTCATTTCTGACATTCTATGATTGATTTTTAGACCCTTACTTTCTATCTTAGAATCAATACTGTGTCATGGTTCTAAGGCAGAAGAATGGTAAGGGCTAGGCAATGGGGGTTAAGTGACTTGCCCAGGGTCATACAGCTTAGAAGTATCTGAGGCCAGATTTGAATCCAGGCCTCTCCAAGCCTGGTTTTCTATCCACTGAGCTACCTAGCTATCACCCTACACCCCACCCTACTGCCACTGCCTTTTTGATTTGTGTTTCCCACATTACTAGTTTTTTTTTTTTCCATCACAGTCACTAGGACTTTGTGGGACTGTGAGGAAGTCATCATGACTAAACTTCCCATGGGACTCCACCAATGTGCTATTGATTCATCCCCAGTATTGTTGTAGGGACTCCAAAGAACACATTGGTTTCTATGGTAGTGTCACCCTCTATATATCAAGTTGCTATTTTAAGAATTACAGGTGAAAGGAACCACAGAGTCAGTCATTTATTCGGCTTCCTTCCGCCTTCTTTATTCTTGAGATAAAGTGAGACAAGCCAAGGAATTGGCCAAAGGTCACCAGGTATGAATGGAATTGGCATTTGAAATATGAGTCTTCCATGGATTCCCCAAAATCCTCACCAGGGACAGTTAAGAAGGCAGCAGCCTGGAAAATAGTCCTGGATTTTGGGGAATCACCTGGAGGTGAGGACCTGGCAGCCTAGGGCTAGAGCTTGTTTATTTCTCCACTGGTAGATTCCAGTTCTGGATCTCAACTCTTGCCTCCAGTCATTGATTCTAGGCCCTTGTTTTCCCAAACCAGAAAAGTGAGAGGCATAGGGAGAGGCGAAAGGGATCCTATGAGTCAGCAGCCTTGACTAGAGTGGGAGCAGAACCCATCAATCCAGAGGTTAGATCTAGAACCTGAAGGGACCATAGGGTCATCCAACCCAACCTTCTTGGCTTAGAAAACTGAGGCCCAGAGAGATGTAGTAAATAGCAGAATTAAGATTTGAATACAGGTCATTGGACTCTAGATTCCATGTTCTTTTCACTGCATCATGCCCATTCTCCTCTACAATATCGCTGACAAATGGTTATCCATAACCACTTTCTCCCAATAATGGAAAGACCTCCAGGGATGAAGATCCCACCAGCTTCACAGGATTTAAAGACCTAAATAAAATGAGTCCCAAATTGGGCTTACCATTTTCCCCAAAAACATGCAGATTCTTCTGATTTCACTATTTCTTTCTTTCTTTTTGTTTTCTAACCTTTACCTTCCATCTTAGAATTGATACTAATTATTGGTAACAATTCAGAAAAGCAGTAAAGGCTGGGCAGTTGGGGTTAAGTGACTTGCCTAGGGTCACACAGCTAGGAAGTATCAGGCCAGATTTGAACCCAGGATCTCCCCATCTCCAGGACTATCTTCTGAGCCACCATTTCTCTTGATGACATTATTTACTCTACTAAGAACTCAATAAGACATCCAAGTTCTTTGAGTGAATAGCCCGTGACTTCATTAAAAAGGGGAGGTCTGCTGAACAAAAACAAACCATTGGAATGAAGGATGAACAACCACCACCCAAGGGACATCATAAGTGCTACTAGCAAAGACAGTTCTTTCCAAGGGAGAAGCACATGCGTGGTCAGTGAAATGGGCCACTGGAATAGGGAGGGAAGAAAGGTCTGATGCAGAGAACACTTGAGTCAGGAGGAAGCTGGCTTCTAGCTTGGGCCTTAACTAGCTGTTGGACCCTGAGCAAAGCAAATGTTCTTCCTCCTGAAGCCTTTGGAAGCTGTTTCTTAAATTATTAAATTTAATAATAAGGGGTCCTGGATCAAAAAACGAGAGTAAGAATGGAAAGATTACCTAAAAGCCTCACATTTTTGCACTGGATTCCTTTGATAATCTGGTGAAGTCTATGGATTCCTTCTCAGAAGAATAAGATTCACAAAATAAAGTAAATAGGATTACAAAGAAAACCAGTTATATTGGAATAGTTATAAAAATATTTTTAATGGTGAATGGACCCTAGGTTAAGAATGACTGCTCTATGATAGCAATAATAACAATAATGCTAATCATTAGATTAGATTTAGATTATATTAACGTTGGATAAAATATCTCATTTTATTTCAACCATTCAGGGAGGTAGAGGCTATTATGAACCCCATTTTACAGATGATGAAGCTGAGGTACACAGAGATTAAGTGACCTGCTTAGGCTCACACAGTTAAGTATCTGAATTAGATCTGAAATTTCAGAGCTTGGATTTGAACTCAGGTGTCCCCAATTCCAAGTCTAGCACTGTAGCCACCAGTAGTGAGAGTAGGCCCCAATAAAATCAGAGCCATCAGCTAGAGCCAGACATGTAACTCTTCCTCTCCCCCACCCCCTGGTCCCATAGCATGAGAATTTAATCCAATTCCTTTCCAAATACTAGATGTTTTAAGAAATCACTGGTGCAAGAATTCTATGAGAAACTTTGTTAGGTAATTACACATTGACATATTGAATTATCACCTATAAAAAACTGTTCAGAACCACTGAGGTAATCTAAATCCATTGCCTCCATCTTGTAAACCATTACCGACCATTGTCCCTTCCCTAATCCCTTTACCTATGTTATTTACCCTATAAATTGTAGACCCCAAATCATTAAATTTTGCCACTGCTCAAAGATTTTTCTTCTTGTCTCTGTCAGTCTTTGCCCTCCTGTAATCCCAGAGCCATTTTCCTCACCCCAGTTTGGCGACCATGAGCTATTGATGGAGCTGGGATCTGTCACAGCACTGCAACACTTAGCTGCCTATAGTCATAAACATTTTCTTCAAGCACAGAGGGAGTTAGTCAAAAGGTCTTGGAATATCAAATGTTACCACAAGAAAGAAAATTGAATCTATGTTGACAGGAAAGAACTGGTCACTAAAGTGGTTGTTATTTCCAGTTTAGCTTGTTGGAGCAGAGATCAAAACTGATACCTTATTAGAAGAAAAATGATAAAATATGATGGATAATTATAATAGTCCCAACTTGACCCATTTAAAGAAGTTGAAGATGCCCAGGGTAGGACTTACGCCTGACTCCTTCCAGCATTCTGCTCTATATGTCACCCCTTCAGCCTGTCACTATGAGCTTTTATTGGTATGTATAAAAATCAACTTGTTCCTGTTCTGTCTAAAGAAAGAAGGCTGAATCAGCCTCTGGATAGGACAAAGGACAGATAGGCCTTAAGTATCAAGCTCCTTCAGAAAATGTCTAATCACAAAATGTTCCAGCTGGAAGAAATCTCAGCAATTGGTCCAGCCTCTCTTGTTTAGTCACTTAAGAAACATTTTCAGAGGGCTTTAGGAGGGAGAGCATTTGCTTTGTCCAGGGTCCCACAGTTGGTTAAGACCTGAGCTGGCAGCCAGCTTCCTCCTGACTCAAGTGTTCTCTGCAAAAGACCTTTCTTCCCTCCCTATTTCAGTGGCCCATTTCACTGACTACTCGTGTGCTTCTACTTTGGGAAGAACTCTCTGTCCTTGCTGGTAGCAGTTGTGATGTCCCTTGCATGGTGGTTGTTCATCCTTCATGTTAGAAGAGGACCAATGACATCATGGGGCGATGACTTATGTGTGAATTGGACTTTATTTTTTAAACCCTCATTTTCTATCTTAGAATCAATTCTTTTTTTTTTTCTAAACCCCTACTTTCAGCTTCAGAATTCAGAGTAAGTATTAGTTCCAAGGCAGACGAGAGCCTTCATTTTAGAAAAGGATCAGTGACATCATGGTGTAATGTTTTGACTTGTATGTGAATTGGACTTTATTTTTAAAGCCCTTACCTTCTAAAAAATAAAAATAAAATAAACCCTTACCTTCTGTTTCAGAATCAATACCAAGTATTCATGCCAGAGCAGAAGAGCTGGATGGGCTAGGCAATTGGAGTTAAGCGACTTGCCCAGGGTCGCCCAGCTAGGAAATATTTGAGGCCATTTTTGAACTCCAGACTTCTCATCTCCATTCCTGGTTCTCTATCCTATAAGCCACCCAGCTGCCCACTTTGTATCAGTTCTAAGACAGAAGAGTGGTAATTGGGGTTAAGTGATTTGCCCAGGTCACGAAGCTAGGAAATAATATCTTTTGATATATTTGGTTTCCTTTGTCATTCTATGCATTTTCTTTCATGCATTTAAAAATCATATTCTGAAAAGGGATCATGGGTTTTACCAATCCGACAAAGAGGTCTAAGACACTGAAAAAAGATTAAGAACCCCTGATCTAAATGATGTTTAGATTTTCATTCTGTTATTTTTTTTTAAACCCTTACCTTCCATCTTAGAACCAATACTATATATTGGTTCGAACACAGAAGAGGGGCAAGAGCTGGGCAATGGGGATTAAGTGACTTGCCTAGCGTCATACAGCTAGGAAGTGTCTGAGATCAGATTTGAATCCAGTCCAGACACTCTATCCACCTTCACCCATATCCTGCTGGACACCTTCACTAAGATATCCTATAGGCTTGGGGGACACTCAGCATGTCTAGAATAAAGCCCCTTCTCTTTGTGCCTAAGCCACCTTTTTTCTCTAACTTGCCCATTTTTGTCAAGGGCACCATCTTGCTTCTGGTCATCCAGATAGCTTTGACTCCTCATTCTAAAATCACTCTCATTATCTACGTGGTTGCCAAATCTTCTAGGTTCTGCCTTCATATCTCCCTGCTGCCCCATTCTCTCCATTACTGTGGCCACCATCCTTGTTCAGATCCTCACTACCTCTTTCTTGGTCTGTTTCAGTAATTCTGATTGTCTCTTGTCTTCACTCTCTCCCTGGCTGCAATCCCTTCTCTATTCAGCTGCCAAAGTGATCTTCTTAAAGCACAGGACTGATGGTGTCACTCCTTTGCTCAAGAGCCTTCACCAGCTTCCTACTCTCTTCCAGGGTAACCTACAAAATTTAACGCCTTCACAATTTGGCTCTGATCTCTCTTCTCTAACTGCTTTCATATCACAGCACCTAACAAAGTCTACATCCTAGCCAGACAGTCTTTAGAGCTATTCCTTATTCATACCACTTCATCTCCCAACTCCAGACCTTTGCATGGATTGTCTTCATACTTGGAATGCTCTTCCTTCTCATATCTACTTCTCGGATATTCTAGCTGTCTTTAAGGCTAGATTCAGCTGCTCCCCCTGTCCTGAAATTATTATTATTTTTAATCTGTCAGTAGGTCTGTATAGAGTGATTATGTACATAAATTTTTTTTCAACCCTCACCTTCCATCTTAGAATCAATATTGTGTATAAGTTCCAGAGCAGAAGAGTGGTAAGAGCTAGTCAAGGGCGGTTAAGTGACTTGCCCAGGGTCACCCAGCTAGGAAATGTCTGAGGTCACATTTGAACCCAAGTCCTCCCATTTCCAGGCCTGGCTCTTTATCCACTGAGTCACCTAGCTACACCCCATTGACCCCAGTATTTAAAAAAAATTACTGATCAGCATACATGTTGTTTCCTCTCAGTGGAATATAAACTCCTTTTTTTTAAGTTTTTTATATTCTTATTGACCCCAACAGTATGTGAAATGTTCAGTTATTTTTCAGTACTATCGAACTCTTCTTGACCCTATTTGGGGTTTTCTTGGCAAAGATACTGGAGAGGGGGAAGTGAGGTGGCTTAATGGCTAGAGAGCCAGGGCTGGAAATGAGAGGTCTTGGTTTAAATCTGGTCTCAGACACTTCCTAGCTGGGTGACCCTGGGCAAGTCACCTAACTCCAATTGGCTAGCCCTTGCCACTCTTCTGCCTTGGAATCAATACATTCCAAGGCAGAAGATAACCGTTTAGAAAAGAGGAAAAAAAAAAAAAGATACTGGAGTGGTTTGCCATTTCCTTCTTCTCCAGCTCATTTTACAGATGAGGAAACTGAGGCAAACAGGATTGAGTGACTTGCCCAGGATCACCCAGCTAGGAAGTGTCTAAGGCCAGATTTGAACTTGGGAAGATGAATCTTCCTGACTCCAGGTCCAGCGCTCTGTCCACTGCACCACCTCGCTATCTGCTTAACAGATGTGGAGAAGATGTTACCCCACCAAGCAGCCCCCTGACACGTTAGTAGGCATTTAATGATCTGTTAAATTTAATTGAATAGAAAAATTGGATTCTATGAAACATCTGGGAATAGGAGAATCTCTCCAGAGTAGAACACTGCCATTCTGGTTAAGGATTCCCCATGACTGCGCCTTGGGCTACTTTGTACCCTTTTGTTTCTCTGCTCCAGCTGAAATGCCACAATAACCAGCCTTGTCCCCCTCAGGGATGTACCTAGAAGATTAGGATAGTTACACGGGATGGGTTTCTGGGTGGGGAAAGCAGGAGACCCTGTTGGAGAAGATCTAGCTGATGTAAAAACAAAAGATTCTATTTTTACAAAGATAATTACACATTTCCCAGAGACCCACCTGTACCCTGTCTCCTGAGACTGGATGGTCTCCCGAGGATTTCAGGAGACCAGAGAGATAATCAAGAGACCTGGAGAGACCTTAGGATGTTACTTCCTAGCTCTGTGACCCTGGGCAGGTCCCTTAACCCTTATTGCCTCAGTCCTAGATACTCTTCTGTCTTAGAAACATACAGAAGGGAAGGGTTGTTGTTTTTTAACCCCTTACCTTCCATCTAAGAATCAATCCTTTTTATTGGTTCTAAGGCAGAAGAGCAGTAAGGGCTAGGCAATGGGGGGGTTAAGAGACTTGCTTAGGGTCACCAGCTAGGAAGTATCTTGAGGTCACATTTGAACCCAGAACGTCCCATCTCTGGGCTTGTCTCTCAAACCACTGAGCCACCTAGGTGCCCCCTAGAAGATAAAGAACTTCCCATCTATTCACTCATTTATTTATTTATTTATTTATCTGTCTGGCCACTGAAATTCCCAATTAATCAATCAATTAATTAATTAAGGATATTTTTCTGTGGTTACATGATTCTAAAGAGTTTTTTTTTTTAAAAGAAAAAGATTTCTTTTTAAAAAGAAGAAAGAAAAAAGAAAATAGCGCCACCTTCTAGTTTTACAGTGAGGAAACTCTTAGACCAAGAGAGAAGTGACTTGCTTAAGGTCACACAGTAAATAGTTGAGTCAGGATTGGGGTGTAGATTCTGTGACTGCAAATGCTGTCTAGTCTGTCTCATGCATCATTTTTCTCTTTTTGCTAATTCAGACAAAGGAAGTGGGGCATCGGGGAAACACAGGGTGGGGATGGGAGAGATGGTCATGATCTCCTGGGAGGAAGAGATTTCATGGACTTCTTAAGGGAAATAAGGAAGAATAAGCATTTATATAGCACCTACCATAGGTCAGTCATGATGCTAAGCACTTTTTAAGTATCTCATTTGAACCTCACAACAACAACCATTTGAGGTAGGTGTTATCCCCATTTTACATGAGAGGAAACTGAGGCAAACAGAGGTTAAAGGGCTTATCCCTGGTCACTACTAAGTGTGTGAGGCTCTATTTGAACTTGGGTCTTCCTGACTCCAGGCCTACTGCACCACCAGTTGCTTAGAGTTTTAAAAAGTACTTCTAGGTGGTCAATACTTACCAAATGAGGCAAAAGCATTTCCCTAAACAGTTAAATTAATGACAGTTTGGCTGGGTTGGGAGTGAAAAGTGTGCATCTTTGGTTTGTGGAAAGGGCTCTGACTGGGAATTAGGAAGCCAGGAGTTACAGGCTTGGCCCTGCCACTAACTGTGCCTTAGTTTCCCCACCTGTAAAATGGAAGTGTTGGATTAGATGATCTCCAAGGTTCCTTCTCTTCAGCTTTGACATTCTGTGGAAGCAAAGCATTATGGGAGAAAGAGTACTAGATTTGGAGACCAAGGGTTTAGGTTTGAATTCTGGCTCTTGACACTTGACTACTTGTGGGACCTTGGGCAAGTAACTTGAGTTTCTCTGGGCCTCAGTTTCCCAATTTATAAAATAAAAGAGTTAACCTTTGAGGTCCCATTCAGCTCGGTGTCTATGATTCTTCTAAATATGGCCACTTGAGGTTTTCATTCTCCTCTTGCCAGTCTTGTGACGTTTTTTTTAAAATTATGTTTATATATTTAGGAATTTTTGTGGTGAAGCTGTCATAGCTTCCCTTTGCAAATTCTCTTGTTCTGATGTCTCTAAACCCCTAGTCAGGAAGTTCTCCCTCCTGTTTAATCTCAGTGGTCCTGCCTACACTGCCTCGGGCTTATTTTTTCTGTAGAGGATAACTGCTAACTCTTGACAATAACCCATTCAAAGACTCAAAGCCTGTTATTCAGTCTCTTCCCTCCCTCTTGTCCTTCCCTTCTCTGAATCATCCCAATTGCTCTAAGTTAGTAGAGAACAGATGAGATAACCCATTTTTTTTTTTTCTGAGAGACTTGGAGACCTACAATATTGTTTCTTGCTTTTTTTAAAAGAAGAGATTGCAAGGGTGGGCAGCAAGATAATTCAGTGGATTGAGAAGCAGTATTGTATATAATGTTCTCTGGGTTCTGCTTATTTCACTCTGCATCAGTTCCTGCAGATATTTATAGCTTTTTCTGAAATCTTCTTGCTTATCATTTCTTATAGCACAATAGTATTCCATCACCAACATGTACCACAATTTGTTCAGCCATTCCCCAATTGGTGGACATCCCCATAATTTCCAATTCTTTGCCACTACAAAAAGAGATGTTATGAATATTTTTGTACTGGTAGGCCTTTCCCCCTTTTTTTATTATCTCTTTGGGATACAGACCAGTAGTGATATTATCAAATCAAAGGGTATACACATTTTTATAGCCCTTTGGGCATAGCTCCAAATTGCACTCCAGAATGATTGGATTAATTCACAACACCAACAATGCATTAGTGTCCCAATTTGCCACATCCTTCCAACATTTACCATTTTCCTTTACTGTCATATTGGCCAATCTGATAGGTTTTCCCAGCTCAGAGAGGTGGTATCTCAGCATTGTTCTAATTTGCATTTCTCTAATCAAGGCATTACAGAATTCTGTACTGAACCCATGTTCAGAGGGGCGGAGCTGGGCAGATACTGGCTCCTTGGGGGAAAGATAATGCCCCTAGAAATAGTTCCTGTCCCGGCTGGTCACTGGTGAGGCTTAGAAATTTCTCAGGCTTCTTCCTGGCCCTTTGTCCCATCTATGTATGTATGGAGGAATTGAGACAAAGGGGCGAGCATCTTTTTCTGACTGTTCTTTGGGAAACCCGAATCCAGGAACCCAGGACCTCATTCCGATTTTATCTTCTCCCTGCAGGCCTTTCCTCAGCTCAGATAATTTTACCTGCTGGGGAAGTAATTAATAACTCCCTTCGAATCTTCAATTCTTTGCTCTACTTCAATCAGATGAAATTCTAGAGTGAGGGCCAGTGGGTGAGATAGCAGGTTGTGGATGGCGGAGGGATTAGGCATGAGCATGATGATGTCTTTGTGACTTCTGGGAGGTCATATGCGATCACATGGCTTTGTTAAAATTGAGTTGTAGACAGAGAAAGAGAGACAGCGACAGAGACAAAGAGACAGAGGGAAACAGAGACATCTGGACTCGAGCAGCTTGGATATCATCTACTTTCTAATGGGTCTTTCCCCTTCTGGTCTCTTGCCTCCAGTCTTCAGTCCATGCTTACCTAGCTCCTTGTTGCCTCCATGATAACACCCTGACTATTAGATATCCTAAGGACAACCCTAAGTAAAATTGTTAGCCCTGTTCCCCACACCAGTGCCTACTACACACCCAGGTTCGGAGATGATGGGAATGAATATCTGTCTACCCTTAGCTTACTTAGCTAGGGCTCAATATTAAAATTACTCATGGATAGGCACAGCAAAACAGACACTCCCCCCCAACCGGCCACCCCTCTGTCCCACCCCCACATGCTTGTCCGTTGAGTCACATGGGTTATTGGAAGAAACCAGAAAGTCTTGTCTTAGCCTATCCCTTCTCCATATGCCACAATCTCTCACCTACCCCCACCCCCATCCCCACTCGCTTTTCTTTCCCCCCAGCTGCCATTTTATGTGCCCCTCCATTCCCTTCTCTCCTGCCCCCTCCCCACCCAGGGCCTCTCCAACCCTGAGCCTGGATGACTGTTTTCTGAAAGCTGCTTCTCCTCTTCTTTCTGCTGGGCTAAGAGCCCTGGCCCCACCCCAGGCCTGGCTCCCAGCCCTGCAATTCTCTGCCAGCTGCTGTGGGGGCTGGGCTGACCCCTTCAATGGGCCCCAGCTAGCTCTGGGATTCACTGCTTCCCTGAGCAGGGAGAAGCTGTGCCTTTACTGTGGCCATCCTCCAGCCTCCATAAAGCCCTGTCCTAAAATTGCCTGGTGTTAAAAGATGGGTTGTTTTTTGTTTTTTTTTTAACGTCCATAAAGAAAGCAACTTCATAGCCTTGGTAGTTACCGTCTCACACCACTGATGTTTAGGAATTTTCCATTCTTCATCTAAATCCCTCCTCTTACTATTCTTCCTGCCCAGCCCAGAAAACTGCTAGGTACAATGAATGAGAAAAGATGAGCATTCCTCTCTCTCTCTCTCTCTCTCTCTCTGTGTGTGTGTGTGTGTGTGTGTGTGTGTGTGTGTGTGTGTGTGTGTGTGTGTGTGTTTGGGGTTTGGATCCTAATGATTTCTTTCATTGTCTCTGATGTAGGTGTAGGTGGCTGAGGCTCCCTCAATCTTGAGCAGCCATGTCGAACCCCAGTGCTCCACCTCCATATGAAGACAGAAATCCTCTTTATCCTCCTCCTCCATCAGGGGGATTCCACCCTGGGGGTTACCCAGCTTATCCCCAGCCAGGTTTTGGGCACCCAGCTGGATATCCTCAGCCCATGCCTCCCATTCATCCAATGCCTATGAACTTTGGTAAGTTGGTGGGGGGAATGGGAGGGCTAAGTTTGGGAACAGTAAATGTTTCTATTTGCTTATGTGTTGTCTGCTCATTCTTTCAGATTTTCATCTGTATCTTTGGTTTTTCTCTTCTTTCTTCCTTCTCCTCTTAACCTGTCTTCTTTCTTTTCACTACTCTGAATTCTATTCTCCTCTCCTCATTCCCTGGTCCTCCTTTTCCAGGCTCTTCTTATACCCCTTCCTGTCTAGGATAGAGCTGTGACTTTGTGGGCAGGTGCCCCTCCCCACAATCCCTCTTTGGAGTTTCTTGTAGGCAGTTATTTACATATTCTTTGCAAAGATCCGCAACTTCTCTACTAATAATCAACAAATGTCTGTTGTACACCTATTATAATTAAACCTTAGAAACCTGAGATAAGTATCTAGGAGATCCAAAAGAACTTGAGAAACTCAAGAAGGGGAAGTGTCTAGATGGGGTCATGGATTCAGGAAAAGTGGCAGGCATAGCTAAACTGGGTCACAAAGGAAAAAGAAAAATTTTGTCAGACTGAGGGAGATTCTAGGATGATATATTGGGAATCAGAAGTAGTTTGCCCAGGTTTTCCCAGGACATAGTATATGTGAAGGAGAATGCAGTCATCAAAATGTAGAACACTTGCATTGGAGCCAGATTGTGGAGGCCCTTGAATGGAGGCTGAGATAAACAGGTGTCCCACCATCTTCTTTTTATCACTTTCTTCTTTGTGATACCTAGACCAGACTAAGGGCCTAGCTTACCTGAGCCATGTGGCTTCTTAGTCCATGAAGCTGTCTGAGGCTCAGCAGAGAAGTGGCCAGCAGCCCCGCCTAGGTGCTCTTATTCTTTCCCTTATAATGGCCCTACTTTTGACCTGTGTAAAATATCCAACTCTTAAGAAGGCAGATGCAAAAAACTAGAACTTGTACCTTTGGGGATGTGGGAAGGAGCCAGGAGACCAACAATTAGGAGTAGCTTGATGATCGTGGGACTTCGTATATTTGAGCTTCAATTTCTTCATCAGTAAAACTGAGGAAATGGTTTAGCTAGGTAGCACAGTGGATAGAGGACCAGGTCAGAAGTCCGAGGTCCTTTGTTCAAATTTGATTTCAATACACTTCCTGCGTGTGTGATCCTAGGCAAATCACTTAACCACATTGCCTACCCCTTACCACTCTTCTGCCTTGGAATTCATACCCTTAAGATTAAAAGTTAGGGTTTAAAAAATGGGGTAAGAATTCAGTTCAATTGTATAAGCATTTATCAAGTGCTTGGTCTAAGATACTGAGGGCTTGCTGAGGTTAGTAAGATTAAAAGGAACTTTTCTAGCCCTCTAGTAATTTGCATTCTTTTTAATTGGCCTAGCTGGGGGTTGTGAGGAGAGGCTTTGTCTGACTCTGGAGGGCTACTATTCTTATTCAAAGTTACCACCTAGGGAAGTTGTAAATTTCTTCTCTCATTCATTTTACCAGTTGGGACCCTTCCTTGAGAAATGCCTCAGGCATCTCTGGGCATGTGAAATCTCCATCCTTAAAGGGTAGATCACTTCTCTAAAAACTACTGGAAGCCATTTGGAGCAAAGTCGGGTAGATTAAATTCCAACAATTCTGAGGGACTCAAGGCAAAGGATGTTATCTGCCTCCAGAGAAAGAACTGTTGGAGGCAGAATGCAAATCAAAGCATACACTTTATCTTCACTTTAGTTTACTTGGGTTTTGATTTTATGGGAGTATTCTCTATAACGGGGGTCCACTACAAATGGCTCTCCAGCCATATCTGGCTCCACCTCCCGACCTGCCAGTCCAAGCAGAGCCCCTGGATGTGCCCCAGGGGCTCTTCAGCCCCCACCCCAGATTCCAGCTCCTTCTGCCTCTTTCCCGCCTCCTTCCTCCTCCTTCCTCAGGAGTTTATGGCTCTCTGGGCCAAAAAGGTTGCCGACCCCTGCTCTATAACAATGAATTATATGGAAATAGGTTTTGCATAATAATACATGTATAACCCAGATAAAATTGCTTACCTGCTCCCAGAAGGAAGGGAGACAGACAATTTGGATCTTGGAAAACTGTTATTACATATTAAATGGTAAAATAAAATATATTTATAAAAAATAATTAGAATCATTCACAAAGGATTTTGCTAAACTACTTGAGAGAGGCCCACCTCTCTCTCGCCACAAAAAATGAGGAACTAGGCCCTCTTTCTAGTTAACGTGGGGGGGGGGGGGGATCAATGACAATGAGTCTAGATATATAGATGCAAACCTGATAGAAGGTAAACCCAAAGTGAGAGCTAGTTTGACCCAGGCAGTCCGGAGTTGGTGTTAGTCAAGAGTTAGGTTCTTTTCTTTTTTTTTTTTTCTTTTTTTTTTTTTTTTTAAACCCTTACCTTCCGTCTTGGAGTCAATACTGTGTATTGGCTCCAAGCAGAAGATTGGTAAGGGTGGGCAATGGGGGTCAAGTGACTTGCCCAGGGTCACACAGCTGGGAAGTGTCTGAGGCTGGATTTGAACCTAGGACCTCCCGTCTCTAGGCCTGGCTCTCAATCCACTGAGCTACCCAGCTGCCCCAAGAGTTAGGTTCTAATCTCATTCATGGCACAATTCTGGCTATGTGTCCTTGGGTTTATCACAGTCAGCCCTAAAGCTACAGATTGCAGAGCACATACAGATCTGCATTGGCAGAGGGAGATTATACCAATGGTGTAAGAGGTCCAGATCCATTCCTCTCCAACTTCCCCAACCCCTCCAAAAAAAAGGCACCAGAGTAATTTGGAAAGTACAGCAGTGTTGATATGGAATCTAGAGACCCCAAACTTTTGGCCTAGTGAGATCTGATGAACCTCAAGTTTTAGGAATAGCTTGTAGTTTGGAGACCCCCAAAGCTTGTGCTTGTTCCTGTGAGAATACACCCAAAAGGAAATCTCAGACTAGCAGTTGCAGACTGAATGATGGACCCTAGGGTAAATGCTAAATACCCTTTTTGTCTAAGGTAGTCTTCCCCATAGTATCAGAGACCCTTTCCCAGGAAGACACATCTAGGCAGGGACCATCCTTTAGTATCCATTGTAAGTAGCCCTTTCCATAGCTCAGCTGGTAGAGAAGAGGACTGTAGTTCTTTAGGTCCGATTCCAGCTTGAAGGAGGAAGAAGTCAACATCTAGGGAGGTGGCAATCCCAGGGTGTCAGGGACCAGAGCAAGCAGTGTTCAGTCCTCGGACTCTGCAGAAGGCATGTAGCCTGCGACTCTCTGAGTGGAGGCCTAATCAGCCCTGTTCCCCCTTTTCCTTAATTAAAGAGTGGCTTTTCTGACTAATAGTCCTGTGTTGTTTTTTTTTTTTTTCAAAAGTTAACAGCATGGGGCAGCTGGGTAGCTCAGTGGAGTGAGAGTCAGGCCTAGAGACAGGAGGTCCTAGGTTCAAACCCGGCCTCAGCCACTTCCCAGCTGTGTGACCCTAGGCAAGTCACTTGACCCCCATTGCCCACCCTTACCAATCTTCCACCTATGAGACAATACACCGAAGTACAAGGGTTTAAAAAAAAAAAAAAGTTAACAGCAGCATTAACTGCTGAGGGGTATCAGGAAGTCGTTCTTTTTCTTTTTCTTTTTTTTTTTTAAACCCTTACTTTCTGTCTTAGAATCGATATTAAATATAAGTTCTAAGGCAGAAGAGCAGTAAAATCTAGGCATTTGGGGTTAAAGTGTCTTATCCAGAATCATACAGCTAAGAAAACTTTTCTCCTAGATAGGAAGTGGCACTTCAGATGAACCTTGAAGAAAGCTAACTAGGGATTCTAAGAGCTCAGTGAAGGAGGAGAGAATTCTAGGCATTAGGGGATAGGATAGCCCACATGCCAAGGAATGGAGCTTCTTGAAATCCCTTGTGGGCATAGTAGTTAGAACTGTGCTTTAGATATAGCCATTTGGTAGCCATGTGGAGGATAGACTGCAAAGGAGAAATTAGAAGCTGGGAGACCAGCTAGAAAGCTATTACAATAGTAGGAATGAGTGGTTCTTGAATTAGGGCAGAGGCTTTATTAGGGGGGGATAGATACAAAAGAGATATGGGAGTATAAATTGGCACTTAGTCTTTTTTTTTTAAACCCTTCCCTTCCCTCTTAGAATCAACTCAATCTTTAGCTTCAGGGTAGCCTAGGCTTAAATATACTCTCCAACGCAATATTTATAAATAGTCCTTCACGTCAAACCCAACACATATAGAGTACTTTGAGATTTGTGAAACGTTTTACAGACATTAACTTGTTTGAGTATCACCACACTCCTATAACGTGGACTCTGTAGGCTCTATTATTTCCATTTCATCAATGATGTGATGAAGTAATTCAGAGAGGTCATGTTCTACCAGGTGCCACATGGCCAATAAGTGTAAGTGGCAGGAGAAAATGTCTCACCTTTATATAGCTCTTTTTAAAAGGTTTGCTAAGTGCTTCACAAATATTAATTACCTCATTTGATCTTCATAACAACCAGGAGGATAGATGTTATTTTCCCAATTTTACAGATGAGGAAACTGAGACAAACTGAGGTTAAAAGCCTTGCCCAGAGTCACACAGCTAGTAAATTTCTGAATCCCAGATGTGAGCTTGGGTCTTCCTGACTCCAGATCCAATGCACTGTGCCACCTCCCCAAGCTTAGCTTAAGTCTCTCCTGACTATAGGTATAATGTTTTTTTCTGATATGTCACACTTGTTCTTCTGATAGCTCTCACCGTCTGTCCTTGGGCAGGCCTAGCCAGCACATGGATGATCCTGCAGCAGGCAGTCTTTTTTTTTTTTTCTCACCCCCAAACCCTCTTGATGCACTTTCCTTCTGGCATCTCCAGTTACTGGGAGTGGAGGAGGTTCAAGAATCTGCCATTTGTTCTTGAATATTCATTGCATTTTTTGGATGTGCAACCTATTCAGGACCTGAACTTCGAATTTAACTGCCCTTGGTAGATGTTCTCAGAAACCTACCAAAGAGCAAAACATGAAATTTGGTGTACATTGTTACTATATATAATAGAACTCCCTAATAGCACTGATAATCTCTTCAATACACCATTGCTAAAAATTTGAATTCCCAAATATTTCTGAAACATTCATTAGAATCATGTCAAACGCCAATTGCTATCTTATTATTTTTATCAAATCTAAAGTTAATAAAATTATGACTTGCTTTTCAGTGAGCCACATATGCTTTTATGTGAAAGCAGAATTCATATAGCCCTTGTTTCCTTGTGTGGAAAAAAATCATTCATATGGACAAACTGATGCACCCACTTTCCAAAATCCATATAGTTGTTTGTAATCTCCATTCGGAGATGATCTTATACATGTCTGTGTTAGCAGTGGCTCTGGCATCAGTACCTACCTCAGACCTTCCACAGTTTTCTCTCTTGCTTGCTCATCTACTATTGTCTTCTGTACCTTCCAACTCTGGGGATCTGAGTCATTTATTCTATAATCAGACCCTTTCTTCTAGCTCCAGGTTAGGACCCACTTCCTCCAGAAAGCCTTCCTCAGTTTAACTTATAGTGATGTCCTGGTTCTTCTATAGCATCAAATGACGACCTCAAAAATTACTTAAATAGTTGTTTCCTAGTAATTTTTAAGTCCCCTCCCAAGAAGGCTGCCTTATTTGCAGTGCTGGGTACTTGGCAGAGACGGAGGATCCAATGAGATAATATGTGTAAAGCACTTGGCCAACGTTAAATGACTGGCCATTATTGTTATCAGATAAGGCTTTGGGTTTTGGTTATTTTTTTGGACAGTAAGGATAGGGATAATGGTGATTTGAATGACCAGGTCTAAGCAGCAGCACTTTGGGCACCTGTACTTAATGAAAGCTTCTGAAGAGATAGAGAGGAAATATCCTGATGTTGAAGGACTTTGGATCCATTGGGCTTTTAACTTGGCTAGAGAAAGTTGTGCGCTGAGGAGAACGGAAGATAAATATTTGCAAGTCTGTGGTCTGAGAGCAGGTCTCAACCCCCTAATGACTTGAGGGACTGTCCCTACAGGAAGAGGTGAAGTCTATGGGGGAGATGAGCCCGCAATGAGTGACAGCTTTGGGACTGGAGAGTGGGAGGACAAGAAGGTCCGACACCGCTTCATTCAGAAGGTAAGGAACGGGATAGGGAGAGGTCATTTCTGCCTTTCCTCTGTGGACCAGAAGGACCAGGGTCAGTAAGGGAAGAGCTCCTTATTCCTGCTCATTTTCATAAACTGCCATCTTGTAGGCTGGTCTGCACTAAACTTCCTGTTGCCTCTCACCCAGAGTCTGTCCTCCAGTTCCTATCCCCACCCTTCCAGTCCTTGTGTCAAAAATCCAATTTAGGGAAAATGTTTGGCCTCTTCTGATATGTCTTTCCCATAACACATTATCCAAGATAAAGCTATGCACTAGAGAAGGTCTTCTGGCCATAGAAGTGGCTTCTCATTGGAGAGGGGATGACCCTCTCAACCTCGGATCTGTGTTTCAGGTTTACACCATCATCTCAATCCAGTTGCTCATCACAGTTGCCATCATTGCTGTTTTCACCTTTGCGTGAGTTCTTGAGGCTTCTTAATTCCCCCCCTTTCTCCCTTCCTCCCCACCCAGTTCTCAAGTTTCTGAGGATTCTAGCCTTGAGTGAGCTCTCTATTGGGGAGGGAAGCAGATAAGAGGTTATGGGGGAATTCTTTCAAGTAGAGAGTGACTGAGGGTTGGGAACTTGGCAAGGGGGCCCTGAGTCTTAGACAGGGAAGTAGCTGCCTCTCATCCATCATGAAAAAGCTGGTGGTGAACAGGGATGTGCAGACATTTCTCCTGATCCTCTCTTTCCCCTTCTCTCATCACATAGGGAACCTGTTAAAACCTTTGTGAGGAAGAACGTGGCCGTCTACTACGCATCCTAGTGAGTATGCCTTTCTTCCTGGGCTTAGGGTCAGGTGGGTAAGGGAGAAAAATCCATGGTTCAAGATAATGTAACTTAAAGCTTGAATCTACAGGTGTGTCCCTTTCAGGAGATTTATTATCCAACTATCACTTAGCTGGGCCGTTAGAGACTTTTTGAGTGGTTTCAGAAGTCAATCGTTGCTAGGGCTGGTAGATGGGAGTATGTGGCCCTTGTGTCTAAGGAAGAAGAGCTGGAGTGGTGTTCAATGAACAGCCATGCAAGTCCCTGAAAATTGGTCAATAGCTATGTTGGGTTTCCTTGCCCAGTTTACCTCCCACTCCTGTGACAGAGGTTTTGAATATTTTCTATTTGGCAATCTTAATTCCTCTGTTTCCTCAGACCACTGTCTTCCCAGGTGAAGATAGGATTAACTCTCCCCTTGTCTATTTTTAGCTAAACAAATCAAGAATTTACCCTAAGTAAGAGAGTTGCAAGTCACTAGAGTAAGCTCACACCTCCAAAGGTCACTGCCTCCCCCCCTTGAGCAGTGCTAGGCAAATTGAAAGATTGTGTATTGGTTCCAAGGCAGAAGAGTGGTAAGGACTAGGCATTGGGGGGTAAGTGACTTGGAGGGAGGTAGGTGACCTTTGCAACTCTCTTATTTAGTGTCAAGTAGGGGTACTTTAAGTTCTTGGATTTGTTTAGCTAAAAATAGACAAGGGGAGAGTTAATTCTATCTTCATACCCACAAGCAATTCCTCATTTCCAAAACAGCTTCCTGCAATTCAGTCCCAAGGGATTAGTGAAGGTTGGAGGAAGAGGGCAGAGGGTGATCAGAAAAATGGGGAAAACAGTTTGCTCCTCACTTTTTCCCACAGTGCTGTCTTCCTGGCCACATACCTGACCCTTGTCTGCTGCCAGGGACCTCGGTAAGTCCTGAGCGTTTGGGGAAAAGTATCTATGTGGTTGTGAGAGTTAAAGGAGAAAGATAAGAGGGTAGTGGAGGGTAGGGTCTCTAAAATAGAAGGGGGCTGAAGGCAGAAAGGTGGGGTCTGGTGAGCAGATAGAAGTACCAAAGAGTGAACTTTAGCCCCACTTCTGGATTATCCCCCTGTGGACTATGGGAAACCTGCTTTTGATGGGGAAGCTTGTATCCGATTCCTTATACCCCTTTTCCATTTCCATTTCAGGCGCCGCTTCCCATGGAACCTCATTTTGTTGACCATTTTTGTGAGTCTAACGGAGTGAGGTGGGATTGGGAAGGAAGGCTGGGAGGGTTGAGCAGGAAGATGAAGGGGAAAGGCTGACTTGTATGTATCGCCCCTTGGAAGAGAGTCTTTCCCTGATGATTACTTAGCATTGACGACTGGGCATGGTCATTCTCTCCCTCTGTCTCTTTTTTAGACCTTTGCAATGAGCTTCATGACTGGCTGCATAGCCAGGTATGTATGTTTAGCCATTACCTTTGGGAAGTGTAGAGTTGGGGATGTTCACCTGAGGGTCATGGTTCCTACCCCATTTCCAGACTATGGAGAATAGCACCCATTCCCCTAAATACCATTGAGGTTCTCCCATTCACTCATATGCAGGGAGTGTAGCATTTCCTACATTTTCCTGTTGAATTTTCTTTTTTTTAACACTGGCCTGGTAGACTGGGAGTGATGCACATGGATGGGTTGATTTTTTGGTCAGTCATCTCCCTCTTCTCACAGCATGTATAACTCAAGAGCAGTCATCCTGGCTATGATTATCACTGCTGTTGTCTCCATTGCGGTCACCATATTCTGCTTCCAGACCAAGGTGAGGGCACTGCATTCCCATCCCTTGGGCTCCAAGACGCCTCCTTCTTTGAGCATGTTTCTTCCATTCCCCAGACCCCAGAGGTGGGAGAGAGTTAGGGACTAGGGATATGAGAGGACCCCATTTCTCGGTAGTCTTAAGATTTCCCCACGTTTCTCCCCTCAAATCCAACCATTCAACTTTTCTTCATATAAAGTGGTCCAGCCCTGTGCGATATAGCCACATCACCCTCAGCCACAGCAAGGATGGTCATCAAACAGCCTCCTTCTGTCCCCTTCCTTTGGCAGGTGGACTTCACATCATGTGCAGGGCTCTTCTGTGTGCTTGGGATTGTGTTGACAGTGACTGGAATTATCACCGCTATCGTGCTGTCTTTCAAATACGTGAGTGAGATTATCTCCCTTTCCAAGAAGTAAGGACATCTGGGCCTCAGAGCAGGCCTTAAGCAGAGGTGGACTATACCAAGGACCTGCCTGTTGTGAATTTCAGATTTTATAAATGATCTGGAAGTTTCTGTAATTGATATATATTGTTTGCCCTCTAAATGGGGGTGATAGGGGCTGGAGGGAGAGATTGTGGAACTCAAATTTGAAAAAGGAATGTTAAAAATAAATATACATTTATTTAGGAGGAAAAATGATCTGGAGGTTTCAGGAAGTGATTTCTCTGCCTCCCCCAAACCTCCATCATTGGTCTGACATAGTATCTTTTTTTTTTTTTTTAGTAATATTTTATTTCTTCTCAATTATACATATAAGAATAATTTTAACTTTTTCCCTAACATTTTGAGTTCCAAATTCTCTCCTTCCCCTCCCCCTCCCTTAGGTAAATAGTTTACAATGTTGGTGTTACTGTGTACAATGTTCTCCTCACTTCACTTTGTATCAGTTCATGTTAAAGCTTTATAGGTTTTTCTGAAATCCTCCTTTTCCATCTTTTTTTTTTTAAACCTTATTTTTTGTCTTAGTAACAACTCATAAGACAGAAAGGCAAGGCTAGGCAACTGAGGTTAAGTGACTTGTCCAGGATCACAGAGCTGGGAAGTATCTGAGGCCAGATTCAAACACAGGTCCATTCTCCTAACTTCAGGCCCGGTGCTCTTCCCACTGAGTCATCTAACTGCCACCTGCTCATTGTTTCTTAGAGCCCAACAGTATTCCATTTCAATCATATATCACAATTTGTTCAGCCATTCCCCAATTCATGGATATCTCCATAATTTCCAATTCTTGGCCACCACAAAAAGAACTGCTTTTTGTACAAATAAGTTCTTTTCCCTTTAAAAAAATCTCTTTAGTTCAGGCCCAGAGATGGGAGGTGCTGGGTTCAAATCTGAGCTGACATTCCTTAGCTGTGTGACCCTGGGCAAGTCACTTAACCCTCATTGCCTAGCCCTTACCACTCTTCTGCCTTGGAACCAGTTCATAGTATTGATTCCAAGATGGTAAGGATTTAAAAAAAAAAAATCTCTTTAGGACACTGATGTAGTAGTGGTATTGCTGTATGCACAGTTTTATAGCTTTTTGGGCATAATCCCAAATTACTCACCAGAATGGTTGGATCAGTTCACAATTATTATCAACAGTGCATCAGTGTCGTGATTTTCCCACATCTCCAACATTTAATATTTTTCATTCCTGTCATATTAGCCAATCTGATAGGCACCTCAGAATTATTTTAATTTGTATTTCTCCAACCAATAGTGATTTGGAGCATTTTTTCATATGATTATAGATAATTTTGATTCTTTCATCTAAAAACTGTCTATTCATATCCTTTGGCCATTTATCAGTTGAAGATTGGCTTGTGATCTTATAAATTTGACTCAGTTCTCTAAATATTTGAGAAATGAGGCTTTTGTCAGAGACACTTACTATAAAACATCCCCCCCCTTCTACTTTACTTCTAATTTTGTCTGCATTGGTTTTGTTTGTGCAAAACTTTTTTAATGTAATCAAAATTATCCATTTTATATCTCATAATACTCTATTTCTTGTTTGGTCATAAATTCCTCCCTTCTCCATAGATTTAACAGGTAATCTATTCCATGCACCCCTAGTTTGCTTATGGTATCATAAGATAAAGAAATAAGGTAGCCTCTCTTCTTGAGGTTTGTGTGCCCAGATTCCTGACCTGACATTGCCTGCAGAGTCAGGGGGTTGAGGTTGGTGGGAAAGACTATTATTTCCTTCCCTAAGTAATGGGATACCTATCTAGGAAGACCACTGCTTGGGGGAAAGAAGAAGGAACAGTGCTGCCATCCTCCCCAGGTTTAACTGTTCCCTAGTCAAAGTTGTGGCCTGAATACTCCACTGCCATGGATTTTTCTTCTCCTAGAAGTACAGCTGATAGACCTAATTTTGAGATTGTGGACTAAGATCCAAACCCATCATCACTGTGGGTTTAAATGAATTATTCTGAAGTGGTCTAATTATGGTTTTCATGCTTATTCCCCTTCCATTGTTTCCCATTATTAAAGCTGAATAGTCCAGCTTTAATTTGGAGGTGATAAGAAGTAGGGTGTTTAGCTTATAGGATCCTAGATCTTGACCTTTCTTTAGTTCTCAGACCCAAGGTCCAGCTCAGTCTCCTCCCTTCCCTCTACAGAGGAGACATGACTTGGTAATTGGTGGTGGAGCTGGGCCACAGCCCCAGGTCTTGGGACCCTCAACTCCCAGTGGACCACCAGACTCTTAGCTCTTACCCTTTGTTTCTGCAGGTACCCTGGCTCCACATGCTGTATGCTGCCCTTGGGGCTATTGCTTTTACCCTGGTGAGTGGCCTCCACTTTGTCTTTTCCTCTTTTTATGGCCCCTGGGGCCCAGCCAAAGGGGCTGGCTTATTATTATCTCTTGCACAGCACACCGCCCCCCTCCCTCCCCACTCTAGGAACATGTTTCCTCTAAGAATCCTCACCTCCTTCCAGGGGTAGTTTTAGACACCACCCCCTCCCTGCAGCTTATCCTTATTCCTCAACCCCAAACTATGTTGTATTTACTTAGGAGATATTAAACTCCTATGTTTATGTTATTTCAATAACATGTAAAATTCTTGGAAGGCAAAAGCTGTTTTGTTTTTGTCTTTCTATCCCTACTGCCATGTGCCTGTGGTAAGACCCTTGATTAAGGGGGCAGATAAGGGAAATGGCTAAAGTCACTAGTGCCTGGGGGAAGAGGCTCCCTATCCTTGTAGGGTGCAGGCTATGAGAAAGAACAAGGGGGTCCTCATTACTGCTCTCCTCCCTGCAGTTTTTGGCATATGACACACAGCTGGTCCTGGGAAACAGGAAGCACACCATCAGCCCAGAGGAATACATCACAGGCGCCCTGCAAATCTACACGGATATCGTCTACATCTTCACCTTTGTGCTGCAGCTTCTGGGGGACCACAATTAAGGAGGCCTCCCTTCTTCCCCAGGCTCCTTCTTCCCTTTCTTTCTGGGTTGGCCAGTCATTGCCATGCCTCGTTTCTCTCAGTAACTTCCCCAGGAAAAGTTTTACCTATTGCTTGTGAGAATTGGGGGAAAGCTGTCCTCTTTGGGGCTGCTCTTAGGGACATGCTGGACAGGAGAAGCCAGTGATGGATTTGCTCCCTCTCGTGGCTTGTCTAAGGCTGAACCCATGGTTTCTTCTCCTTTATGTCCTCTACCAAACTTTCGTTACTGCCCTGTGAGGGGTGTGTGATGAGATCATTCTGCCTCGGGAACTAAAGGGAAAAAAGGTGCAGGGATGATTTTAAGGAAATGCAGTGATCTTTCTCTTCAGGGGATTCCATATTGAGCTGCTATTTGTAGTGCCCTTCCTTCCTGGCACTTTCTCTTTGGGATTGGAGAATGGAGTCAGTGCTTTCTCTCCATCTTGTACATCCTGCCCTCTTCAGTCCTCACTTTGCCCCCAATCCCTAAATACTCCTTTACCCTCACCCTTTGTACAGATATGATTCGGTGATGTGTAGATATTGTTTATTGGGGGTGGGCACAATATATACCAGTGCCCAGCCTTGGCCTCGCTTACATAAACCCCAACCTCTACCTAAGGCCAGAAGGTGGACCTTAGACTCTACCCATGTTCATCTGGCCCCTTCCCATCACTCCGATCCTGGAGTCGCTTCCAGATTGGGATCTGGCCAAAGAGAGTGGGGACGATTTCTTCTTTAATCTTCATTCTTTGACATCCTAGACTTGCAGTGAAGGGATGTGCAGTTTAGGAGTGGGAATGTGCCCCCCACTTTGGGGATCAGTTGGTGTCTAGCTTGGGCTCCTGAAGAGGTAGGGCCAGTGACCCAAATGCAGGCAATATGTGGGGTTTTGGCAGGGACTGAAAGATGCTCTCTAGTTTATTTTCTGGGCCCCATGTCATTGCCACTTAGTTAACCTGTTCTTCATCTGGAACATCCTGTAAGTTTTTGCTTAGGCCTCTTCTCAAATTACTTTAAACCTATTCTAAGCCAAGCTCTCCATTGTACAGATGAAAAAAACTGAGGCCTGGAAGTAAAATGACATATCTTAGGTCACACAAAGAAGAGGGATAGAGCCACCACTATAAGCTGCATGATTTTCATGCCATCCAATAGTTCTGGGGGTATTGCTCATCTCACTCTCCTCTCCATTCAGGATGTTTAAAGTTGGATCCCCCATCAGGGCCTCCCTTCCCTAGGCAGTAGGAAGCTACTGGCTAAGCTTTTAACACCAAGTGCCTTATGAGGGAAGGCTTCAGGAGCTTGAGGGGCAGTGCTGTCACTCAAGCCCAGCACAAGGGTAGGGCTTCTGTATATGACCTTTCTGGAATTCTGACTACCACACGCAGTTGTTACAGGAAATACAATAAAATTCTATGTTAGAAACTAAACCTTTGGCTCTGGTCCTTTTTGTGAGAGAGGGAGGCATTTGGCTGGTGGAGAGGACATCTGCCTTATTATTCTGGTCCCCTCTCCATTTACACCTCTCTAGATTATTACAAGTCTCTTAGCCTGGTCACTGCCTTCAGTCTCTTCCCTTTTCAGTCCATCTTCTACACAGTTACTTAACTGATGATCCTGAAACGTCCACCTGACATGTCTTTTCCTCAACTCAAAATCTGTCAGACTCTTATTGTCATTTTTGCTCAATTTGATCCAATTCTTCATGACCCCATTTGAGATTTTCTTGGAAAAGATACTGGAGTGACTTGTAATTCCTTTTCCAGCTCACTTGACAGATAAGTTAACTGAGGCAAAAAGGATTAAATGACTTGCCCAGGGTTCACACAGCTATTTGAAGCCTAATTTGAACTCGGGAGAATGAATTCCTGGCTCCCTATTGCCTCTAGGATAAACAAAATCCTTAACCTGGAACATGCCCCTTCACAATCTACCTACCTGTTCATCTTTAATTTCTCTTCAGGTAAAAGAAAGAGTGGCTTAATGGACAGGGGAAGCCTTGAATTTAGGAAGCCTTGGATTCAAGTCCCACTTAGGGGCTGAGGGATCCTGGGCGGGTGTCATTTAACTTCTCTGTGATGTGGCCTATTCTTGCAGAGGAAAGTGCCAACTAACATTAGTATTTCCTCACTTCTACTGCAAGGTCTCTTCCCAAAACCTATTCTTCAGAAGGGCACAGAGGCTAGCCAGCAAGTTTTGAAGGCCTTTGTCCCAGAAAAGAGCTCAAGTAACCCCACTTTTCCCAGCTGATGAGTCATCAGCCCCACCCTCCCTCCTACCCCTCCCTGGGGAACCTATCACACCAGGCTCCTGGTTCCTTTTCAGGGCAAAATAGTGACTTTATTGGCCTTCCTTATACCTCACCCAGGAGGGTGGAGCCTGCCTGATGAACCGGGTTCCAGATGCCCCCTGGTGGAACACAACAGAGCCTAGGACTTCCAAGTCCTCTGTTCATCAGTTTGTCATCCTTGCCAGGGCTGCCGATACTGTATCTCAGGACTTCACCCCAGCCCCAGTCTGAGGAGTGAAATTCTCTGAGGCTGAGTACTTGAACCTCTGCCTCTCATACTCCCCACTGTTAGCGGTCCGCATGTTCTGCAGGGCCTTCATCTGCTTCAAACGGTTTTTGTCCACTTCTCGCTTAGTGAGGAGGAAGAGGAGGATCCCACAAGGAAAGCCGATGGCCCTGGGAGTGGAAGGGATGGAGGTTCAGGGAAGACCCAGGTCTGCTTAGCTGGGCCAAGCCTCATCCCCCAGGGTCTCCCTCTTCCCTCCACCATCCTGAAAAGTAGCATTCAGAAAATATAGTTGAGATTGGCCATCTCCTGGAAAGTGCACTAGATTTGGAACCAGAAGCCCAGGGTTTTAGTCTTTCCTGTTATCAGCAGTGTGGCACTGGGTGCCCCACTAAACCTCTATCCCCTATTCAACTCTAACTAATCCCAACACCTGTTTCATCAACAAAAAAAGGCAATCAATAATAGTAGTGCAGGCATTCTTTCTACAGCACTGGGTTTAGGGGCCTGATGCTCCAGATCTGGAAAATATGTGTAAAAATTTTTGGTCCTCCCTTTGTATCAAAGAAGTCTGAATTTTTTTAAATTTATTCTTCTTTTATAGGATGTTTACAGTACCTTATTGTAAAATATGAGTTAAGGCCATAGGGTATGTAGTTCAATGTTAAGTAAAAATATCATATAAAAAAAGGTAAAACAAATACTAAAATTAAAATTTTTTTCAGACTATTAAACACCGTACAAGTAATACTACATATAACAGTACACACATTTTATGCATTTATGAGTTATAAACTCTTTAAGATAGCTATGTTTGCTGCCTTTGTGTCGTCTGCTGACTTCCGTGTTTTTACAAACTAACTTTTTACTTAACTTTAAAAAAAGAAACACTATATATTTTTGGTTTGGTAAATGGCAAAATGTGCATACAGGGTCTCATAAAGCATGCTACCCTTCTCCAGACAGAGATGATGGCTCAGAATACAGGTAAAATTTGTATATTTTTATAGATATGACCAATGCCATTTTGTTCACAGTCCAGGTTTGTAACAGGGATTCTGCTTTTCTCCCTCAAGAGGAGAGAAATGTGGGAGAGAAGGTGGATTTTAGCTGATTGAAAAAATAAAAGAGATAAAAAGTGTAAAGAATGCTTTCTGAATTGAGTCCTTGTTATTAATGACCTCCATGCCAGGCACTGTGCAAGGTGTTAGACAGAGACAGACACAAAACTAAGCCTACTCTTACCCTAAATATGGAGGAGAGGCAGACCTGGGCCAGATGTACCCAAATCCTGAATTGTGAAAACTCAGGCTACTCTTCTGTCCCAGGGCCTCTCTTCTCCCTCCCCTCTCAGGACCACTTTCTCACTCAAGACTAAGAGACTCTCCCAAATGACTTATTTTAGCTTGTTGAAATTATTATATATGTGTGTACTGTATGTAGAGATAATAATTTGGGGCTGGATCCCATCCTAGGGACATTATGATTTGGGACATTATGGGCTGGCTCTGCTGCCGGGAGGTGCCATGGCCGTCTGTCCAGTCCTGGCTCCCTGACCTCCCGCCACTCTCAGGGGGTCTGACTCACCATGCCAGCCCCACGGCCTTCATGGGGTTCTTGGCCTTCTTCTTGGGGATGTACTCGAGGCCAGGGGGCCAGGGCCTTGGCTCAGGCTTGGTCTGCAGTGAGCTGGGGCTGTGCCGGAGCCGGACTCTGCAGGAAAATGTTCCCTGGAGGAGCACTGTGGATGAAGAGGAGGGTGAGGAGGGTCATGAGACTTCAATGGGTTCCGGAATTGTCTTGCTCCAGAGGACAAGAGGGTCTCGGGACCCTAACCTTCCAGGCCTGGGGGGTGACTTGCCCAAGGTCGTGCCAAAGGGAATTCAAACCCCAGGTCCAACTAGAGGAAATGCAAGCTAAAGGCCTCGGATGAGACGAGGGGAAGCATTTCCAGAAAGGAGGGGGTGGCGGAGAGATTGACCACCGTTGGGGGACATGCTCGAAAGCAGAAGCTTGGCTACAATGATCTGGAGGGACGGGGACTCTTGCTCGGAGGCAGGGGTAGATGACCACTGAAGAAGTGTTTAACCCTGACCCCCAAGACCCCGAAGGGAAAAAGGGTGGAAGTAGGGGAAGGGAACGGGACCGACAGCCTCGGACCAGAGGATGGGGAAGATAAAGGTACGGGTCCCTGCCTCTAGGGCCAGCCTCTCACCCGTGGGCCCAGGGACACCCCTCAGCCCCCAGCCTCTCAGCGCAGCCACAACTGCGGCCGCCATATTCCAGGTCCCCGAACGCCTCCCCGTTGCCTGCTGGGAGTCGTAGTTTGGGTTCAAGCGGGCAGCGAGACTCTCGAGTTCTGCTACGTCTAGCCAAGGGGATAAAGACTACGCCTCCCAGAATCCCACGCGGCAGCTTTGGGAGAACTACCCTTCCCACTAACCTGTGGAGGCACGCAGGCGAAGTTGTTGGCGTGCGGGGGTGGAGCTGCCTCTCGAACAACTCCAGGCCGCCCTTTCACCCCCGCGCCGTCGACCAACGGCCCCTTTTGATTGGCTGCTCCGCCGGCCGGGGTCCCTTCGCGGTTGGCGAGGTCGGCGTCGCTCTGCGCCGAAGCACCGCCCCTTGTCCCATCTCCGCCGGGCTGTGGTAGGTGGCGTCGCGCGGCCGTGGCTCTGGAGGCGGCTGGGCCCCGGCTGCTGGACCAGCTTCGCTGAGTCTCATGGAGCCCGATCCTGATCCAGGGCCCGAGGACGGGGCGGCCTCCCCGGAGGCCCTGCACTTCCATGGCGACGAGGAGATCATCGAGGTGGTGGAGCTGGGTTCCGGCCCGCCCGACCCCGGTGAGAGCGGCTCCCGTGGAGGAGCAGGCAGGGCCCTGACCCCTGACCCTTGACCTCACCCTGGGTCCTTAAGCCCCCATCCCAGCCTAGTGTGGTGACCTATGACATTTGAACCTTTGCTTCTCACGCTTCCACTTCCATAACTTTATGCCACTTCCAGCTGCCCACGTTGCCCTTTCACCTTTTCCGTACACCTTTAACATCCTCCGACTTTCATTCCTGTAGCCCCTTTGGTACTTCCCGGCTTTTACCTCATTAAATTCCTGTTTTCACCTCTTTGCTCACCCGCCCCCCCCCCCCCCACACACACACTTCTACCTCCCTGTGCCTCTCCCTCCAAAGCAGATGACCTGGCCCAGGAGATGGACGGAGTAGACTTTGAGGAAGAGGAGGAGCTGGAAGGGGAGGGAGCCGACGAGGCGTGGGGAGACGAAGTGGACGAGGGTGTGGATGGCGGCATGGAGAGTCCGGATGACAGCGAGGTCACCTTTGCCCATCACTCAGGTAGAGCCGGGATGTCCCCTGGTGCATCTTCTCAATTTGTTCCCACTCATTCTCCAGGGAGGACCTGGTGACACCCTGGCCTCAGCGCAGGACCCCTTCCCTACTGGGGAAGTAGCAGGGAATTGATTTCAGGAAGCACTGATTAAGTGTCTGAGGAGCCCTCCTTCTGTTTCTTTTAGGAAAGAACACTTTCTGGTTCTGCTAGGAAAAGAACAGAAGGGGGCAGTTAGGCAGCTTGGCGGATACAGAGCCAGGCTTAGAGATGGGAGGCCCTAGATTCAAATGTGTTCTCAGACATTTCTTAGTTGTGAGACTCCTAGCCCTTGCGGTTCCTCTACCTTGGAACCAATATACAATATTAAGTCTGAGATGGAAGATAAGGGTTTCTTTTTTTTTTTTAAAAGATTAAAAAAAAAACAGAAAGGGAGGGGTCTCTGCTGTGGGGTCACCCCTGTCTCTTTTGGAGTAGCCTCGGTGTTTTGCGTGAGCCTGGACCCCAAGACCAACACTTTGGCAGTGACAGGGGGTGAAGATGATAAAGCTTTTGTGTGGCGGCTTAGTGATGGAGAGCTGCTCTTGGAATGTCCAGGTAAGGAGGCCAAGGGACCTGGTGAAAGTGCCTGAGCCCAGGCGATCAATGCTTTGGGGCTTCATGAGGGAGGTGGGTTTTGGGAAAGGGCAGGGATAGAGCAGCCTGTGCATATAAGAAATAATTGGTTAAGTTTGTAAGGGCAGTGTGTACTATTTAATTGAGGGGCCTAGAAGAGGGAACTTATAATTTTGGATTTAAGAAACTACAGGGATTATAGATACAACCTTCTATTGTAGAATACACGACCCTTGCCTCAGTTTCTGTACTTGTGACCTGGTGGTGCCAACCTTAGGAGGCAGGGCATCTGTGTTTCATACCTCCATTGGTTGCCTTTTGGGACCAGATTGCCCACATGCTACTCTTTCTCCAGTATGAATTCTCTACCCCACTGTCACCTCTTAGGTCATAAGGACTCTGTAACCTGTGCTGGTTTCAGCCATGACTCTGCCTTGGTGGCCACTGGGGACATGAGTGGCCTTCTTAAAGTGTGGCAGGTGGACACCAAGGAGGAGGTTTGGTCCTTTGAAGTGGGGGACCTAGAGGTGAGTATTCTGGGGTCTGTTGGAGTGAAAGGTATTGCTTCCCCAGGGGAGTGGTAAGCCGGGAGTTGGAGATGTAGCTTTGAGTCCAGATTCTGTTATGTTGATTGGATTAATCTCCCTGCCCCAAACACATAACAAGAAAAAGCTCAGACTATAACTATCATCCTGACAGTCCCATTCATATATGATGCCTTTGAAACTGGAAACGGGAAAAGTCTAGTGGGATAAATGGAATTCCCTGACCCCTACTGAAGTGGGAGGTGTGGGGTTATCTTGGCTAACTGCTCTCCTTCCTTGTTGACCTATCCAGTGGATGGAGTGGCACCCTCGGGCACCTGTCCTCCTGGCAGGTACAGCTGATGGCAATACCTGGATGTGGAAGGTCCCTAACGGTGACTGCAAGACCTTTCAGGGCCCCAATTGTCCAGCCACCTGTGGCCGAGTCCTCCCTGATGGTGAGAGCCTCCTTCCCTGCTCCTCTTTTCACAACAGAGAGGCCATGGCTAGATGTTCTGGAGAAATTAGCTACAAGTATTTAATGGATTTTCATATAGAAAAGTGATTGCCTTCTTCTTGGCCTTCAGAGGTAGAACTAAGAACAGTGGGTGAAAGTTGAAGAAAAACAGAGCTGGGCTTTGGGTCAGAAAAAAACCAACAAACTTCTGAACAGAGTTGGGCAAAAGTTACAAGTTGATTTGGGTTGTGATGGACTTCCCCTTATTGGGTCCTGAAGGCTAAAGCTGGTCTGATGTGTTGGAAAATGGTCTCTTTTTGGGTAGGAGTTGCAGCAGACAGCCTTTGAGACACCTTCTAAGTCTTGGTTGCTTTGATTTTAGTACCAGAAGACCCAGTTTGACTCCCATTTTGACCACTTATTTATTACTCATTAACTAGTTTTGTGATTTTGGACAAACTGTTTAATATCTCATTTATAAGCATATTGTAAAGCATACCTGTGGTGCTTAAGAGAGTTTTTGCAAGGATGTAATAGGTTTATGCATGAATATGTTTCATAACTGAACAGCAAAGTACACTGTGAACACAGCTTTGATAGTTATCAGGACCATGATTGTTCTCCCCAAACTTTTCAGGACATGAAGCTCCTGAGAGTTCTTAGCTTCCCTTCTCCGGGGAGGTATTCCTCCTACTCTGCTGCTCCTTCCTGGGGCAGCATCTCATTCTCTGTGCCTGCTTCCTACTGCTCTTAATTGGAATATCTGAAGTATCTTGAGAGTCTGAGAGAGTCTCTCTTCCTCTCTTTCTGTTGGCTCTGTCTGTGGGGCTCCAGGGCGGAAAGCTGTGGTTGGTTATGAAGATGGCACTGTCAGAGTCTGGGACCTGAAGCAGGGAAGCCCCATCCATGTACTCAAAGGTACTGGAAATGGGAAAGCCAGGAGTCATGGGGTTTGGTGGGGCTTGAGGTTTTGGATGTAGAAAGCTGCCAAGCCTGAAGATATAGGGGTGGGCCTGAGGGAGGGGGGCAGGCCCTGGCTCTTCCCTCATCTCTCCCTTTCTACTCTAGGAGCCGAAGGTCACCAGGGCCCACTGACATGTGTGGCTGCCAACCTGGACGGGAGCCTGATCCTCACTGGTTCTGTGGACTGTCAGGCCAAGCTGGTAAATGCAGCCACTGGCAAGGTGAGTGATGAAAGCTCATTTACACGGAGCCTGCCTGTTCCCAAGCCTTCCTTGACCTCCATCCTGTCTCCTCCACTTTCCATGATTTCCTCTCCCCAGAGGATCATAGGATTGTTAAGTGTTAGAGCTGGAGGGAACAGGGGAGATCATCTAACCCACCTCCCTCATCCTGTAGATGGGGAAACTGAGGCTCAGTGCTCAGCAAGGGCTTGCCCAGGGTTTTCTGTGTCTTGGGCTCTGATCTCTTCTCTTTTCCCTAGGTGGTAGGGGTTTTCAGACCAGAGACTGTGGGTCCACAGCCTAACCCTGGGGAGGATGAAGAAAGCGAGTCCAATTCAGTGGAGTCCTTAGGCTTTTGCAATGTGTGAGTAAACCTGGGTCCAGCACCAGGGCAGCTGTGATGGAAGTGGAAGGGAAATGAGGGAGATGGGGGTCAGCAGGGTGGACACCTGTGCTTGGGCCTGACCCTACCCCTCTGCCCAGGATGCCACTGGCTGCTGTGGGCTACCTTGATGGGACCTTGGCCATCTACGACCTGTCTACACAGAGCCTGAGACACCGGTGCCAGCACCAGGTATGGCAGTGTGGGGCTCAGCACACCTCCAGTGCAGGGAGAGAATGGCCATCCCTTTGCTTCCTCCCCTTGCCCCTCTGCCCCATCCCCTCTCCCCTCCTGTTCTCAGCCCCCTCTCAGGGTCTGTTGCTGCCCTGTGCCTTCTCTCTGTCCTGCAGTCAGGCATCGTGCAGCTGCTCTGGGAGGAGGGGGCGGCCGTGGTGTACACCTGTAGCCTCGATGGAGCCGTACGGCTCTGGGATGCTCGGACAGGACGCTTACTTAGTGATTACCGGGGCCACACTGCCGAGATCCTCGACTTCGCTCTCAGCAAGTGAGTGGACCTGGAGAGAGGAGGTCTTCCAGGAGGAGGGAGGGAGCTGGAGAGGTCACTTAGCCCTTAGTGCTAAGTATGTCAGGGTACAAGGAAAGATGAGACAGTCCTTCTTTGAGGAACTCACAGTCTAGTGAGGACAACAGACTGGAGACCAGGAACAGAGGGAGGCCCTGGTGTGAAGGGCCCCAAAAAGGCATCTTGGAGAAGGGAGGCAGGGCAGCTCTTGAGGGGACAGAGAGGGGACGAGGTGGAAGAAGCTGGAGGCCCCATCCCAGTTCAGCTCTGGCCTCTCTGGTGGCCTTTCCCATTCCACCTCCATCCCACAGCGTTCACTTCTTTGTGATCTTTCCCCACAGAGATGCCTCCCTGGTGGTGACCACATCTGGAGACCACAAAGCCAAAGTGTTCTGTGTCCAGAGACCTGACCGTTAGTGGAGATGCCAGGCCCTGGTTGTGGGTGCTTGTTTTAGAGGGAGAGGGGCAGATGGAGGGGGCTGGCTCCCCCCCACCCAGGGGCTGCCAGGGAAGCCAGTGGGAGAGGAGTGGTGCCCTGTGCTGCCCTCTGACGTCATCTCCTAGATGCCCCCCATCCCCTCTCCACATAGACACTGCCCCCCTCCCAGAGCAAGTTAAGCTCTGCCGTTCTACGGGTGTCACTGGGGGCTCTGATTCATTTTGGGGTTGTGGGAGATGAGGAACCAGCCATTAGGAGCTCTTTCCTTCTTCACTGCCCCCAAGGCCCTCTAGGATTTTGAGATATTTGGGGGGTTGGGAAGGGGTTATGGTTACAGAGGTTTTAAAAATTGTAAATAAAATATGATTCCCAGAGCCCTTGTCTCTAGGAAGTTGGGGGGTGGGGGCAGCAGCGCACTGTATGGCTGGGGCCTAGACCTGGCTGGGTGGAGGGGGGGTTTCACTGTTCTCTCTGAGGGGTAGGCTGTCACCTGTGTCCTCCCCAAAGTTCCCTCCTGCATTGACAGACAGACACTAGACTGCCTCTCTCCATTCTCCCCCGGGGCACTGCTCTTTTCAGAACTGGACACCTGGAAGGCAAGAGAGCCGGGACCTTGGGCCGAGTAACTTTATTCCAACAGACAAAAATGGTGAAAAGAGCCACCTGGAAGGGATGATAACTCGGACTTGAGGCTCTGTCTTCCCAGGAGAAGGAAGGACCCTGGAGCAGGCGCAGGGGAGATGGGCCCTCGGGATCCCTGCAGCAGGGTCTTGGAAGAGCCCCTTGACTCCCCACTCAGTCACCATTTCCCTGGCCTGGGCTGCCATCTTGGTTGGTGGCTCTGGGTCCAGGCTGGGATCTGCAATGGGCGACTGTTCTCTGGAGGGCTCTCCAGTATCTCAGCATAGCTTCCCTCCAAGGGGCTGTATATCTCCGGTCCCCAAGCCCCATGGCCATAGGTACAACTGCAGCACTGGCACTGCCCAAAGAGTTGAGTGCCAGAAGGGTGTTGGGCCCCAGAGGGAGTCGATGCTCAAATGCTAACACTGAGAGGAGGAGGGTGGCAACATAGGGGCCCCAGCACAGCCCGAACAGTAACGTGGCCCCTGCCTGTGCCCTTGCCTGGCGCCATGTGAGGGCCCGTGCCAGTGCTGAAGGGCCACCTCGGCACACTGCCCTCTCCAGCCGGCATATATCCTGGAGTTGGTGCCGGGCAGTGACCAGCACCCGGATAGAGAGGAAGGCAGTGGCCACGACAGAGGGCAGTAGAAGGCCATAAACTTCGAGGTAGAGATAAGGGGCAGGGAAGATGGCTTGGGATGTACAGTTGGCACCAGGTGCCCAATGGTTCCAGCCCAATGCTGGCAGGCTGGCAAAGAGCATGGGGGCAGTCCATGCCACCAGTAGGGCCCAGCAGACTCCTCGGGGAGGGCTGAGGGGCCTCAGAATGGCCAAATAACGTTCTCCGTGCACCAGAAGGATGTTGGCGAGCAGAGAGAGGAAGGAGAAGTTGGGGGCGATGTGGAGGAGGAGGCAGGGCCAGTACCCATGCCTACTCTGACCCCAGAGCCCAGGGAGGGTGGGTAGAGCCAGCCCCGTCAGCAGTCCAGCCATCAGCAAGCTTAGGAAGAAGCATCCGGCAGGAGGGCTTCGGAGGCGGCGGTCCTGAGCAATTCCCACTGCCAGGAGCAGGTTGGCACCGACGATGAGGCCTGCCAGTGTGAGGGAGAACCAAAGCCCAAACTGGGGCATGGGGTCTGGCTTGTCTCTTGTGCTGTTAGATGCCATGGTGGGGTTCCTGGAGAGGAGAAAGGGGCCAAGGATTAGGTGTCACTGTCTGGCCAGCCTCTCATTCCGTTGGAGGACAGAGCTGAAACACGGCCCTTAACCCCAACCAGTTTTTCTCTTTATTAAGTATTGGTTCCAAACAAAAGAGAAGTAAGGGCCAGGCGCCTGGTGGTGTGACTTGCCCAGGGTCATACAGCTAGGACGTCTATGAGGGCACTTTTGAACCCAGAATTTCCCGTCTCTTCCCTGAGCCACCTAGCTTGCCTCTCCCCCCCCCCCCCCCTTTTTCCTTTCCTGTTGTTGGTCGGAACAACTACAGCAGCCACGGGAGCTTGGAGCTGTGGGAGTCCCCAAAAGTCAAGAAGGGGCTGGCCGGAGCTTAGGTTGGCCTGAACTAGGAGGATGAGCCCAAGGCCTGGGGCCGTCCCAGCACCCTCCCCCCTGGCTCCCCGCACTCGCAGTATATCACAGATCATTGAGCAGCCTCCGGGTAGGACTTCCAGCCCATAAACCTGGCTCCGCGATGTACTAGCAACGGGAACAACACTGGGCAGTCCCTGGGCAAGCAGGGGCCCGCGGGGGGAGGAAGCAGCCACTTGGTTCAGGGGAGGAGACCTCGGGGCAACGGCGGCCAGACGGGACCCTCGTGATGGGGAGGAGACGGGGCCGACCCGATGGGCACCTCCCTCTGGGCCCCGGGTCCTCCCTGATCCCATCATCTCCTGGGCTTGGGATGCTCCGGCCAGGCTGAGCCCAACCTGAGGAAGCGGGGACCTTGCGATCCCTTCCCTCCCCGGGCCCCGGAGTTCGCAGCTTCGGTCAGTAGGACGGGATCGCGTTGCTGGGAACAGAGTCAATAAATCGGACATGTCTAGCCTCCCCGGTCTCCTTATTTCCCCTTTAAACGCCACGCTTTCCCTCCGCAAGTCCAGCAAAGAAGCCCAGGGACCCCAAGCGAATTGGCCGGCCTGTCGTTCTCCTTCCGCCCAGCCTAGTCCCCGGCTCACGCACCCGACTCGAGGTTCCCCCCACCACCTTCCCTCCAGGGGCTCCCTGCCAGTGTCAGGGAGCGCCGGAGTCTCTCCCGGAATCGAGGGTCTCCCTAGAGGCGTGCCCACTCGTGGCCTGCGTTAGCCCCGTCCCCCAGCAGACCTCCTACATCCATCCCTCTTCCTTTCCCATGCAGTCATTCCGTGGTTTCTAGCCTTCGCTCCAGGTTTTCCCCACGAGGTCCCACAAACCCCCAGGGCTCCTGACCTCCCATCAGGCTGCGTTCTACACTGCTCTACAGGAGGCAGGGACGGCAACCTTTCCGGGTGCAAATCCATCCACTCCGAGAACCCAGCCGGAGCCCCGCGCTGCCCGGCCCTGCCTTGGCTCCCGCTCTGCTTCCCCCTCTCCACGAAATGCCCCCCGCCAATGAACCCCCCTTTCTCGGCCTCCTCCGCCTCCCAGGGTAGCAGAATGGGCGGTGATTCAGGAACTCTGCAGCTGGGAGGGAGCCTCGATTTACAGAGAAAGAAAAAGAGGCTCAAAGGGCAGGAATGGGATTTGAATCCTCTTCTTGGGACTTGAGATTCAAGCTCACTTGCAGGAGTCGTCGCCCTGGGCTGCCTGGGTCCGAGGGAGGGGGCCGCTGACCAGGACCTCTTCAGGATCTTGGGGTAGGAGCCCTCTCTCCAGAGGGGTTACTTACAAGCCTCAGCTGCCCGCAGTCTTGAGTCCTGTCCTCCAGGCCCCGGGGGACTGCCCTGGCTGTACATCTGGTACATCTGGCTGGTGGTACCCAAGTGAGGACAAACTCCCGCCCACCTGCCTGCCTGCCTGCCTGCCTGCCTGCCTGCCAGGGCCCAGGCTCTGGGCAGTGCTCAGCTGCCTCCCCGGCCCCCACCGTGGAGGGCGGGAAGGAAAGCCTGGGGGAGTGCTCCGGAGCAGGTCCGCCCTTCTGAGGCGGGGTGAGGTGGAGGAGGAGAGCTGGTGGGAGCTTCCCCACACTGGGCAGCCCTGGGAAGTGGGGAACATCACTGCCTCTCCATCCTTTCACAGCTTCCTTTCCTTGGGCACCCAGGCTTGGACCCTGGCTGGCCCTCGCTTGTGCCATCTCCCTGGGTCCCCCCACCCCCACCCCGCTAGGTGAGTGCCTAAACTGGGATTCGAACTTCTCTTCCGGAAAGTTTTCCTTCTATCCGATTTCCCACACCCTATCCCCATGCATTTGTTCTTGGGACCAGATCTCCACAGTGCTAGATGGCAAAGGGCCTGGATCAGGAAGACCTGAGGTCAAATGGGACCTCAGACACTTATAGCTGTGTGACCTGGGCACGATCACCCTGCTTGCCTCAGTTTCCTCATCAGCAAAATGAACTGGAGAAGAAAACGGCACACTTGCTGGGTCACCCTGGGCAAGTCATTTCACCCTGTTTGCCTGGGTTTCCTCATCTGTCAAATGAACTGCAGCAGGAAATGGGCAGCCCCTCCAGCCTCTTAGCCAAGAAAATCCCAAATGGGGTCACAAAGAGTCAGATGTGAGTGAAAGGACTGCATAAACCAATATATTAACCCTAAAGAATGAGGTGGGGAGATATTTTTTGGAGTAGGAGCTTTTACTGTCTCCCCTCTCCACCCCAATCCCTATTTTGTCTTCACCCTCAGTCCCTATTATTTTCTCCTGTCACCAACCCCCCAAATAGACCTATGTTCAAATCCCAATTTTGCCATCTACTCGTTGTGACCTTGGGTAAGTCACATAGGATTGCTTTTTAAAGTGCGTACTAATTCTCTGCAGGAATACAAATATTAGCAAACTAGACCCTTAAGGAACTTCCATTGAACAGGGGAAGACAATACTCAGAGTGGTTCAATTGGTTTTTCAGTTGTGTCGATCTCTTCTTGACCCCAGTTGGGATTTTTTGGGCACAGATACTGGAGTGGTTTGCCATTTTGTTCCCAGCTCATTTTACATATGAGGAAACTGAGGCAAACAGGGTTGAGTTACTTGCCCAGGGTCCTGCAGCTAGTTTGCCATTTGCTTCTCTAATTCATTTTACAGATGAGGAAACTGAGGCAAACAGGGTTGAGTCACTTGTCCAAGGTTCTACAGCTAGCTTGTCATTTGCTTCTCCAGCTCATTTTATAGATGGGGAAACTGAGGCAAACAGGGTTGAGTCACTTGCCCAGGGTCCCACAGCTAGTTTGCCATTTGCTTCTCTAGCTCATTTTACAGATGAGGAAATGGAGGCAAATGGGGGTAAGTCACTTGTCCAGGGTCACACAGCTAGTGAGCATCCGAGGCCATATACATAGAGAGGTGCTGGAAAATGGTGGGTGGTGGGATGACAAGTCCTGGGGAGGGGCAATGCCTGAGGTCAGGAGGTGGAGTCCAGGAGTCTAGTCAAAAGTGATGTGAAGTGGGAAGCTAGGTGGCTCAGTGGATGGAGAGTCAGGCCTAGAGATGGGAGGTCCTGGGTTCAAATCTGACCTCAGATCTTCCTAACTATGTGACTCTGAACAAGTCACTTAACTCCCATTGCCTGGTCCATACCATTCTTCTACCTTGGAGCCAATCCACAGTATTGGTTCTAAGGCAGAAGGGAAGGGTTTAAAAAAGCCCAGTGATGTGAAATACAGTCGTGGGACTTCCTAAAATGTTGATCAGGGAGTCAGCAAAGAGAAAGGAGCCACAGGGCAGACTGTCCAGGAGGGCACTGCAGGACATGTTGAAGATGAGGGGAGGAAGATCCATGAATTTGGGATCCGAGGTTCTCAATTCAAATCTTGCCTCTGCCCCTTCCTATCTGGTTAGCCTTGGACAAGTCATGACTTCAGTTTCCTCTCTGTAAAATGAGGGGGGTTGACTGGCTAACCTAGCAGAGGCTCCTTTCAGCTCTCCATCTACAATCTTATGTACAGGTGGCCCTGCGTGGGATCTCCCTGACTCCTTTCCCTCCATTCTCACCCAAACATCGGAGCAAAGGAGAGGCTGAGAGACTCTGCAAAATGCTAGAAAGGACTTCCAGGGCAAAGAAAGGAGAAAGGATGGAAGCAAGAGCGTCCAGTCTCTGTTCTCCAGCCTAGCCTGGTCTTGTGTCAGTGGGGTTTCTTGGGGCTGAGGGAGAGGGAGAGGAAAGCATTTGATTTTTTAAATTTTATTTTATTTTAAAATTTTTCTTTTTGAATATTTTTCCATAGTTACATGTTTCATTTTATTTATTTTTATTATTATTAATTAATTTGTTTTGTTTTTGTTTTTATTTTTCTTTTGAATATTTTCCCATAGTTACATGTTTCATGTTCTTTCCCTCTCCCCAAGCCTCCATAACCCCCCTTAGCTGATGCACAGTTCCACTGGATTTTACATGTATCATTGATTAAGCCCTAATTCCATATTATTGATAGTTGGATGAGAGTTATGTTAGTGTCTTCATCTCCAATCATATCCCCATCAGCCCATGTGATCAAGCAGTTGTTTTTCTTCTGTGTTTCTCCTCCCACAGTTCTTCCTCTGAATGTGGCTAGTTTTCTTAGAGAAAAACATTTGAATAGTGAGATTCATTCCCATGACAGAAACCAGAGGGAGGCTTTCAATAGAAAAAGTCAGCTAGAACCTATAGTGGGAGGGATGATCATCATGTGTGTAAGCAAATCTTCACCCTTATACTATCTACTAGGAACGTGGTGCAAATCTGGAATGATGTCCATTTTACAGATGAGAGCTTGTGGCTTGTCCATGGTCATGTAGCTATAGTATTAGTGCAGGCATCTGAGCCCAGGTTTCCTCAAACTCAGGTTTTCACTCTGTCCTCCCTCTAAAGCAGGGGTCGGCAACGTATGGCTCTTGAGCCATATCTGGCTCCACCTCCCAACCTGCCAGTCAGGGCAGAGCCCCAGGATGTGCCCGTATTCCAGCTACTTCCGCCTCCATCCTCCTCCCGCAGTTTATGGCTCTCATGGCCAAAAAGGTTGCCAACCATTGCAAGTCAGGAGTAGAATCCATTTCTGGCCTGAAGTCTAGTGTCACTGAAGGGAGACTGAGGAATGTTTTCTGATTTCCTTCCCTCTTGACTGAGAGAAGGGTTAAAACTGGACAAGACCCCCCTGAAAAGTCTTTTTTTTTTCCTTTTTAAATCCTTTCCTTCCAAGGCAGAAGAGTGGTCATGGCTAGGTAATGGGAGTTAAATGACTTGCCCAGGGTCACACAGCCAGGAAGTATCTGAGGTCACATTTGAACGCAGGATCTCCCATCTTCAGACCTGGCTTTCTACCCTCTGAGCCACCCTGCTGCTGCAGAGAAGAGTCTTTTTTTAATAACTGACAACCAAAGTGTTGTGTTAGTCACTGGTAAGAGTTCCTTCTCCTTCAGATCTGGGGAGAATTCTGACCTTTTAGGGCAGATCAGAGAGATGGGGGTCTGCAGAAAGTGGGAAACACTTCTGATTGTGAACCTGGAAGGAGAATTCCAGACCTTCAGTCATTTTCCTGGGCGCTGAGGAAGTAGGAAGATTATGGGTCTTTCCATCCTCCTGCCATTGGGTAAGAAGACGATGTTCCCGTCTAGAATGTCTAGAATTTAGACATGCTCCTGGATAACCAGTGTAGGCTTTGGGGCCTCCTGGATATGAGGGATAAACAGACCTCCCTCACTCTCCAGCCTTGGCCTTTCTCCTGTCTGGACTCAGGATATCTGCATTTCTTCTTCTCTGGTTCTGTTTAAACTCCGTGTGGAGAGTGATGTGGGAACACATCTGACTCGGCGGGGCGGAGAGCCAGCCGGCATGCTTGGGTTCTGTTCCGGCCTCTGTCCCGCCAGACCTTTGACTGGCCATCTTCATGCTTCGAGTTTCAGAGCTGGCTCACCCTTCTCTTCTCGGAAGGGCCACACGGAATGTTTTTGGTTGGTTAGGCTGCTTTCCCAGCTACCAACCTTTCACCCTGAGACTTCTCCCTGGATCCCTCTCTGCTTTAGCTGTCGAGATGATAGCTGCCAGAGCCTCTCTTCCAGACCCGGCTCTTCTGCTTTCTTCCCCCCTAATCTCTCTTCATTTCCCTAAATATTTAAAGTCTTCTAAGCCGTCTGATGAAGTCTGGGGACTGGCTGGTGCGATTAGGATTGGATAGGGGGGACCCCCTCGAGGATCCTGGTGGATTCTTGTCTCTCCTTCCAAAAGACGAGCTCTAGGGGGAAAGGTTGTTGGGCGAGAACTTCCCTGTTCTATCAGGCAGTTACTGGGCACTCTTCTCTATGATCATGGGAGAAAACACACTTTTAGGTTTCTTCTGAAGGAGGAAGTAGGGAGGGAAACAATCAATTCTAGGAGGTCAAGGAGAGGTAGAGGGGAATTGGGTGTCCTTACCTGTTTAGAAGACTTGAGAACAGAAAAGGTATTGAGGTTCTTCTGAGTGATATCTTAGGAGAGAAGCACCCCCAAATACTAATAGCTGATATTTCCTAAAGCTAGCTTCACCATTCCCAAATAGATGAATGGTCAAATAATATAAACAAATAGTTCTCAAATGGAGAATTATAATGTATTCACAACCCTTTGAAGGAATGTGTCTAAATCACTAATAAGAGTAATGCAAATTAAAACAACCCTGAGATTTTACCTCACACTCTGCAAATTGGCTAAAAATGACCCAAAAAAATGGCCAGTCAATGCTGGAGGAGCTGTAGAAGGATAGGCACACTCATACATTGTTGGTGGAGTTGTGGAATGTGAAAAATACTATGGAAAGCAATTTGGAATTTGCAAATAAAGACAAACAGTTCTCAAATGAAGAATTACAATGTATTCACAACCCTATGAAGGAATGTGTCTAAAATGCAAATTAAAACAATCCTGAGATTTTACCTCACACTCTGTAAATTGGCTAAAAATGACCAAAAAAAAATGGCCAGTCAATGTTGGAGGGGATGTAGAAGGATATGCACTCTAATACATTGTTGGTGGAGTTGTAGAATATGAAAAATGTTATGGAAAACAATTTGGAATTTGCAAATAAAGTGACTAAAATGCCCCAACCTTCTGAACCAGAAACTCCCCAGTGGGGCTTGTACCACAAGGAAGATAAGAATAAGAATGTCTCCATATATTCTAAAATATTTATGGCAACACTTTCTGTGATCCCTAAGAACTGTAAATAGTAGTTGCTCATCCATTGGGGAACTGCCATACGAATTGTGGCACATGGGTTTAATGCAATATTAGTGTGCAGAAAGGAATGATGTGTGTAAATGCAGAGAATCGTGGGAAAATCGAAATGAACCAATGCAGAGTGAAGCGAGCAGAACCAAAGAAACAATATACACAGTAACTACAAATGTAAATGGAAAGAACTATAGAAAATTTAAAAATAAAAAGCAAATGTAAGGGAATTGTAATGAGCAAGCAGGTCTCCAATGAAGAAATGTGAAAAGACACTTTTAACCTCCTCCCCTTGGAGAAGCAGGATCCACAAGCAGGCTTTTTTGATGTATTGATCCATTGTGCTGGCTTTTTTTCCTCTTTAAAAATACTGTATTTTTATATGGAATCACTCTTTATAGATTAGCTCATTTGAACTTCATAACAAATATATAGGCATCATTTCCCCCCATTTTACAGATAAGGAACAGACTCATTACTGATGGTCAATCATTTATTAAGCACCTACTATGTGCCAGGCACTGGGGATATGAAGACCAAAATGAAACTGTCCCTGCCTTCAAGGAGCTTACATTCTACCGGGGAAGATAGAACAAAAATAAATGAGTCTATGCAGGATGTTTACAAAAATAAATTCAGGGTGGTTTTGAGAGGGAAGGCACTGGGTGGCGATGGGGACTGGGCATGAAGAAAGTCTTCTTAGAGAAGCTGTCGTGAAGAAGATGAGGGGCTCTAAGAGGAAGGGGAGGAGGAGGGAGGGCATTCCGGACAAGGGGGACAACTGGTACCCAGACGGGGAGACGGGGCAACACTAGAAGGGCGGTTACCTGGACTGTATGGAGCTTGGGAAGGAGAAGGATGGAGAATGAGATGGGAGAGAGCAGTCAGGGTCACATCATGGAGGCTTGAAGGGCCAGGGGGGAGTTTATATTCTATTTCGAGGCAATAAGGAATCATTGGATTTATTGATGAGGGGGCCAAGGTCAGCTCTATGCTTTAGGTTAAGGATAAGGACCCAGTCGAGCCCCTTGATTCCAAATGTAACACTTACTACTCTGTCTCTCAGGGAAAGCTTCCTGAGTTGGGGCAGGATGGATCCTGGTTCATTCTTTTTTTAACCCTTATTTCTGTTTTAGAAAAGATGCTAAATATTGGTTCTAAGGCAGAGGAGCCCCAAAGGCTAGGCAATGAGGGTTAAGCGACTTCTCCAGGGTCCCCCAGCTAGGAAGGGTCTGAATCCACATTTGAACGCAGAACTTTGGGTCTCTGAATCCACTGAGACACCTAGTTGGCTCGGCCCTGGTTCGTTCTTACTGGGGTTGAGACCGAGCCGGACAGAAGCCTTTTTTGGGGGTTGAGGGGTGGGGAGGGAGCACCAGAAAACTGCCGGGGTTTAACAACCCCCAGAAGGGGGCAGTGTTGCCTCAAACTACTACGCAAAGAAACCAGTTACTCCATCTTTTTTTTTTTTTTTTTTTTTTTAAACTCTCATCTTCCATTTTAGATTTAATACGAGGTATTGGTTCCAAGGCAGAAGCGCAGTGTGGGCTAGACGATGGGGGTTAAGTGACTTGCCCAGGGTCACCCAGCGAGAACGTGTCTGAGGCCAGATTTGAACCCGGAGGCCGGAGGTCCTGGCTCTCACTCCCCTGAGTCACCGGGCGGCATGCCCTCTTCTCATTCAGGTTCGGCAGAAGCAGGGTGGCTGCCTCCGGTCAGGAGGAGCCGGGCTCCGCCGTTACCTCGGATACTAGCGGCCCGAGCCCCTGGGCGAGTCCTGTCCCGTCCCGTCCCCTCCAAGGACTCATCCTCTAGATTCCCGGCTGGACCTTGCAGATCCGGACTGACGTAGACGGGCAGAAGAACGGCTCCGGAGGCGGGGAGGGAGGGGAGGTTGGCGGTGCCCGCGGAATCGGCGGTCCGCTCTGGGACGGGGGCCAAACATAGCTTCTGCCAGACCACACAGGCTGCAAAGATCTCAGGAAAGAAGCGCTCGAGATCCCCGCGGAGTCGGGATTCTAAGGTGGATGGTGCGGGTTTAAAATCGAGGAAATTCCACGAGGAAGGCGACCTCCGGGCGTGGAGGCTTCGCTTGGGCCATGCCAGAGCCGCGTGGATGGGGAGGCCAGGATCCTCGACGGGCAGCCCCAGGCAACGGAAGCAGCGGCGGGGAGAACTTGGTGGAGCCCGGCCTCCCCTGCTGCCTCCGGCCCTCTTGTGGCCTCATTTCCCGCTCCAGCTTGGCCCCTGGTTCCGCAGGGCCCATCCTTGCATGTTCGAGGCCGTGAGGACCCCTGGCGACGACCTCGGCTCCCCTGGGGGCCCCAGGAGTCAGCCTTGGACGGCCGCTTTCCCGACTATAAAACTCTTAGGAGGCCAGGGGCGCCTCTGGCGGGCGGGGGCGAGGGAGGGCGAGGATTCCCCCAGCCAGGCTCGCTCCCGCGCACTCGCCCCGGTAAGCTTCGCTCAAGTTGCACTCCCTGGACCCCGGGACTCCCTGAAGCGCCAGGAAATACTTGTGCCCTGGGCGGGGGAAAGGGACCCAGGAGGCTCCCGATGGATGAAATCGGGGGAGAAAGAAGCCCAATGGAGGAGTGGCCTCACCGAGGGGAATGGCCCTCCTCTCGCCCAGAACCTCCGGAGCTGAGGCCGCGGGAGCCCCTCTTCTGCATTAGAACCATTTCACAGTGTTGATTCCAAGACTGAAGGGAGGGGTTTATAAGAACCAAATGAAAAAAAGGCTGTACGAACCAGAATAAACAAAAGGCAGAAACGGGAGCTAAGGTGGACACACTTCCCTGGCCCCCCGCCTCGCTGTGTACCCCAGGCCTAAGGCGGCTCCCGGGCCAGGAAGTATCTGGGCAGCACGAGCTGGGCCCCTTCGACTCAGGCTTCTGCATGGGCTGTTCTGTGGCTCGCCATCCCATGGACTCCCCAACTTCCTTCGGTCCTGTTTGAATGTGGGTTCTGGGAGGGCTGGGCCTCACTCCTTACTGCACCTAGGCCTGGGCAGGCGGAAAGTCCGTGTAAAAGGGCACATTTATATTGTTGGTCAGCTTCCTGGCGGACCGCCCTAGCCAGCTGACCAGGTGGCCTTCTGGATCCATTAAAATCAGGGTGACTAGCTCTTGCCAACTTTCCCAATCATAAAAACCATACTTGTCGCTGAGGCTTCCTTTAGGCTAATAATTTCCCAGCTGACCATTAGGGGGACAAGGCAAATTGGGTCTCAAGTTAAGCATTATAGGATCATGGACTGAGAGCTGGAAGGGACGTTAGACATCAGCGCCCAACACTTTCTTTGGGCCTCAAAATCCCAGCAAGCTGGAGCCAGGATTTGAATTCAGTTTCTAACTTCCAATCTAGTTGTTTTTTTTTTTTCCTGGACCAAGAATACACCAACTTCTCACATAAGATAGAAAGATTTTTCTTTATTAATGACCCCAACCGTATTTTTAGATACAGGAGTTTTAAACTCAAATACTCAGAGGAGAAAAACAAGTTAATATTGTATTTCCTGCAACTCATTACCAGTAACGTATTGCAAAGCGAAACAGCTTGGAAAGAGGGTGAGAGAAGGAGGGTGGTGGTGAGGGAGGGATAAAGAAAAGGAATTAAATTGATCAAAGTGGAATTCCTTTTTTAAAAATTCTTGGGAACTCTGAAGTCCTTGCAAGCACAGCTCGATTCTGCAGATTATTTTCCAAACGTGTACAAAATAGAACCAAAATGGGAGAATTCCTTTAGAATCTGGAGAGGTGCAACATTAAAAGCTACGATTATCCGGTAGCAAGTGCTCCAGCCTTCTGTCATCAGCCTCTTGTGTTCCCATGAGTTTAACGGGATGAGAATGTCTTCCCCCTTGGAAAAGAGAAGAAATGTGAGGGCCAGGCTCTTGCTGGCTGGTCATCCCACCCCACCATATTTCTAAGGATGGGGCCACCCGAGATAAGACAGGAAATCTAGAGGAGGAAGAGAAGAGCCAGGATTCTTGGGCAGCCTTGTGAATGAAAGGAGTCTCTATAGGAGGCATGTTTTCACTGCCATAGAATTAGAGCTGAAGGGGATCTGGAGATGGTTTTTAGAGTCCTTTGCCCCCTTCTCACAGAAACTTTTTCTGAAGCTGCTGAGCACTTTGGTGGTTTCAGAGAGTGACTGTGAGAAGCCAGGAAAGATATGTAAAGGCATTAAGACAGGATGGGAGGAAGCCTGGACACTTTTTGGGACCGGAACCAGCTGTTTTCTAAAAAGTCTAGGACTTTTTAGTTCTTAAAAGGCAGTTAAGGTGTTCTCACTTAGCCAGGGTGTATCCATGTGCATGAGTGAGAGATGAAAGTCTTGTTGTGCCTTTCCCCATAGGGATAGAATCAGATCACTGAATGAAAGATCTAGGCCTGAAAAGGATCTCAGGGGGTCATCTGGTTCAATGCCAAAGAATGAGTTCTTGGCTTTACAAGAAAGTCACAGTCATGATTTTTGACTATTAGATTTTGAAGACACCAGCTCTATGAAAGCACCCTAGAACGTGATCTTTTTGTGTTCTTGGGGTATCTATGAATTTTGGTCCCTGGCTCCCCCCCCAATGATTGTGACAGACCAGAGTTGAAGCATTTCTAATTTTATAAGGAAATGAGAAGTAATTTTGTCTATCGGTCTGTAAAGCATTTCTGCTTGGCGCTGAAACCTTGGGAAGTCAGATCTTAATTGGGAAATGCGATCCTGCTGCCATGTACAGTGTTTGGTATCTAGCAGATGCTTAATAAATACTGCTTTGAAGGCTTCGGGCTCTATTAATCCCCCTCAGGACCCCCACTCCCTCCCAGTAAAATTCCCAAAGAAATCCCTTAAAGAGCTTCTAATCCTAGATGCTAGCCCCAAAAATCCAGAGCTTTCCTCTTGCCCAGTTCCCTGTTTTTTATCAAAGGAAGGCTCCCATCATGGCAGTTTGTTTTGACTACTTAATTTCCACAGCTATCTAGTCTCCCTGGAGAGCAGGAAAGCCATGGGAAAGGTGTAGCTCTTCCTATATGGCTTCTTCAAGAATTCTGCTTTCTTCTAGCTCAGGAAAATGCTGCAATTCATTAGGAGGAATTTTGTTTCGAATGTGTATTCAGTCTCCATTTGGGAAATGGATCGTCTGACTTCTGGTTAGGGTCAAAGAGTTTGTCTTAGTTACCCAATTCTTCCCTGTCCTTGTCATTTCCCCATTTCTTAATATTTTGCTCAGAAACAAGGTAAGTATTAAATTCACCTTCTTACTCTTTAAGAAGAGCTTTTGTTAAAAGTTTGGTGGGCAGGAAGATGAGAATTATTGGCTTCTGGCCCCCAAGAACCCTTGATGACTATGTAGTTATGTAGAGAAATCTTTTGGAAGGGAGAAAATGTCCATTAAGAGATGCTGCCTGTTAAGGCAGGTGGTACCTAGTAAGGCTTACATCTGGTTCTTCCTCTGGGTGGACAAGTTGGTACCAAGGTAGAGTCATCCGGAAGGCAATCCTATACCTAGCTACTTACGCTACCCGGTCTTCCTGTCTGGGTCTTGACAGGCTGACCGACACAAGCTTCCCTTCTGTTGTACCTATCTGTCGTCTCATCTCCTGGCCTCAACTGAACTGACTGGCTCTCCACTGGGCCCTGAATGCAGCTCCAAGCTAGTGACCTCACGACTGAGGTCACCCATGTGGTACTTGGTGAAAAAGGAACTCCTGTGAAGAGTAAGCAGGGAGAGGGGACATTGTGAACTTCAGGAAGGGACAAGAACTAAAACAGGTAGCAGCAGGACTCTGCCTTGACCATAGGGAACAGCTTATCACCATCCTACCCCAGGCATGGATGGGTTTTTTAAAAATCCTTACCTCCTCCTTCTGTGTCAGAATTGATACTAGGCATAGGTTCTAAGACAGAAGTGTGGTAAGAGCCAGGAAATGAGAGTTGTGGCTTGCCCAGGGTCATACATTTGAGAAGCATCAGAAGCCACATTTGAAACCAGGATCTCCTGGAAAGCTGGCACACTCTATCCAGTGAGTTACCTAACTGTTCCTGATGATTATTTTCTTTTTTAAACCTTTACCTTTTGTCTTACTATCAATTCTAAGACTGAAGAGCAGTAAAGGCTAGGCAAATGGGGTTAAGTGATTTGCCCAGCATGGATGGATTTTATTGCCCATTCAGACATCTGCCCATATACAGCATAGGAAGTGGCAGAAAGGACATCCTGATGTGCTCACTTCTGCCTTCAGTCATCTCTTCAGAAGGAACCATTCAGTTTTAGGTGGCAATTCGAGCAGGCTTAATTTGAAAGAGCTGAAAAAGTCTCCAGGTATCAATTTATTACTGTCATAAAACCTGCATGTCCTTACCTCACAGATGTAAAAAATGAAGAAAGTGCTTTGAGCAGAATTCCTAACACTTCTAAAAATGAAAACTCATATAGGCCAGACCTCTGATACTGAGACACAGCAGGCACCCTCCTCACCCCTTTCAATTAGCAGCAGCAACAGATTCAATTAAAGAAAGTTCTCATATCCAGAGGTGGAAGGTAGGGGTAAAGAATGGTACCTCAACAAAGTCCTGGACATTTTTCTACTTGTTAAATGTAGACCAGGACAAAAGGGAGGGGAAAATAACAGGGAAAACCAAGACTCCAGGGCAATGGGTGATAAAGCAGATGCACTTTAGGAAAGCAGCACCAAACATCTCATCAAACCTGCTTGGGGAGCTGACAGCTCTGATAAGATTACACTAAGTTATCAGCTCCCTGGAGACAGGGATCAGCTTTTTCAGTTTGGATTTGGATTTCCATCCACTGTCTAGTATACATGGCAGGTTTCTTAATGTTTGCTGGGAAAGTCTGCTTCTATTATCTATGGGGCAACCACTATTGGTGCTGTTTCGACAGAGGAGCCAACCTTGGCCAAGCCCCTTGGTGGGGTAGCTAGCTCTCTACAGGCCATCTGATCCCTGACCTGAGGTGTTTCAAAAAAGAACTTATGTTCCTACCATGCCCTTAAAACTCTTCTGGGACAGTAGCAGAAGAATCAAACATTTTCAAGTGAAAAAGACAGCTTTGGAGAAGTAGCCTGCCATGTAGCACAGCTAGGGCCTGGGTTCCAGTCTTGCTAATGAGTCTTTTCCCTTGAAAAGGTAACATGTCCTCCAACATCCTCAAGAGCTACTTTTCAACTTAAGAATACTTATTTTATTAAAGGAAGGATCATACACATTCTCTCTTTTTCTCCTTAGTTGATGCTCTCTTTCAGGTGAATAAGATTTGAGTTTGGGCAGAAGCAAGCTCAACCTTGTTTACAAACATCTGAAATCCTTCTTTCGTATTGTGTGCCTGAACTCTAAGAGCTTATCTGGAGGCACAACATTCTCTTCTAGAGAATGAAGAAGAGAGATCCTGATGATGTAGACCTGTTTTACTTACGTGATTGTTTTCATTTCCTTTTTTTCTGCATCTGGGCGAGCTCGATTCAGCACCTTGAGGAAGTCAGACGTTTTTGCTCTCATTCGTGTGTGAATATAGGCCTGGAAGCAAACAAATTATACACTGAAGGGAGTGTTGAAATTAACATTACAGAAAGATATTCTGATTCTCCTTGGGAAGGAGATTCTAAGGAAAATCTTGTGTACTAGGAAGGAGAACTCAAGTTCTTCCCATTTTTGACTATTCTTTTCAGACAAATGGCACCTACAATGTAGTAATGGAAAAAGGGGATGCACCCAGGGGGTAGACATGGGTGGGGAGGCCTGAAAGATATAGGATCCAGGTTGTGGTCTCTAAGGTGAAAGGAAGTAGTAGATAGGAAACTATGAAAGAACAAGTGGGGAAACTTGGATGGAAAAAGACATGATCTCTTGAGACATTTTCCTACAGTTGAGAGTCCAAGTCTGTGGCCAGAAAGCCTTACTTACTTGGGAAGTTTCTTAGATTGTCAATGCTGCAGTCTGGAAGACATGAAAATTTCCTCTAGCTCCTGTTAAGTTGTGGGTCTCTCTTACCTTAGAGCATTTGATGTGATAGTGCAAGTAATCCCGGAATGTGTGAATCAAGTTAATGGTGTTGTCTCTGGCATTAGCATTGGTATGGCGGGGGAACAGCACTGTAAAAACAACAAAAGAAGTCATCAGTATGCCCTGTAGGGCCCCAAGAAAGGTGAAAGGAACACAAGGCTTCAGCTAGATCCCAGCCTTCTTTTCTAAAGCACAACCCACTCACTTAATCACATATAAGCAACTAGGGCTTCTCTCTAGGTAATCTCAGTCACTCCTTGTGGCAATGAATGGCTGTGTTCTTGAAGGAGGGCATGTAGGAAGCTCTCTGGATACCAAAGGGAAAGGGGCACATAGCTCAGAATCACACTCCACAAAGGGACAGAGTTTTCCATTTGACCTGTCATTCTAGATCACAGTTCTAGGAATGAACATTTCATTTTGGAATCTGTCCCCTATTCATCACAGGACTACAAGTTCCTCTTTATGGAGGATATTAGATAATTCTCTACAAGGTGGGGGTGGTGTCAGATTCTGTGGAAGATAACTGACACTAATCACTCAGGAAGAAATCTAAACCACCTTTTTTTTTTTTAATTAAATTTAAATTTTGAATATTTCCCCATATTTACATGTTTCATGTTCTTTCCCTCTCCCTAAATCCCCTAACCCTCCTTAGACGATGCACAATTCCACTGGGCCAAACCACCTGTCTTAATCATCTTGTTATTGAAGATAATTCTTGAGTGATGTTGCATATATCATTTAAAATACTATTAATAAAACCACTGGAAGCCTGAGCAGGCCCAGACAGCTTTTACTCTCATGAAATGGGCATTAATTCCAAGGTATAAAGACCTTCACAAGGCACGAATGGCTTGGTCCTTCTAGTTCCATTTGTTATTTTATCTAATATTCCAAGATGGCTCTATGTGACAAGGATGAAACCGTATTGTATTTTCTGTAGACTTAGGTGGTCATCTCTCAGGAAGTAGCTGCTACCTTCATCATTCCATCACCAATTCCCTCCCACTCCCTAAGACATGGCTAAAGGTGTCAGTCCCTTTGTTCCTTCTCTCTCTCACCAGAGATTTCAGTGCTGGTAATAAGAGTTTTGGGAAATGAAAAAAACCGAATTTATCCATAAACAAGCAGAGTCTATCTGGGTTAAGCTGTTCTAAACTTAAAGGAGATCAACAGAGGGAAAGGTAAGAACTGATTTACTGTACAACCACAATCACTAATGGTAGTTCTTGGAAGTGGTGTGCTGCTCATTGCTTTGCTCCTCACCTTGTTGTTATTGTGTTTATGTATAAAATAAGGACGAAAATAGGAGAATCTTCTAAAGCAGAGCTCTTCCCTGATGGGAGGGAGGGGAGTGTTCAACTTTAGGACCAGGTAATTACTGAAGTCCTCATTTTTGTAGTTGTTGATGGTAAATCGTTTGTTTCTTTTTTAAAATCCTTACCTTCCATCTTAGAATCAATACTGTGTACTGGTTCCAAGGCAGAAAAGTGGGAAAGGCTAGGCAATGGTGGTTAAGTGACTTGTCCAGGGTCACACAGCTAGGAAATGTGAGGTCAGATTTGAATTCAGGTCCTCCTGCCCATAGGACAGGCTTTCAATCTCCTGAGCCATCTTACTGTCCCATCTATTTACTTATTCATTCATTCATTCATTCATTCATTCATTCATTCATTTATTTATCCACTTATTTATTTATTTATTTGTTTTTTTTTGTTTTTGTTTTTGTTTTTGTTTTTTTAATTTTTTTTTTTAAATTTTAACCCTTGTACTTCGGTGTATTGTCTCATAGGTGGAAGATTGGTAAGGGTGGGCAATGGGGGTCAAGTGACTTGCCCAGGGTCACACAGCTGGGAAGTGGCTGAGGCCGGGTTTGAACCTAGGACCTCCTGTCTCTAGGCCTGACTCTCACTCCACTGAGCTACCCAGCTGCCCCCTTACTGTCCCATTTATAATAAGTTTTGTTTTCCATTTTACTTCTGTTCATTTAACTCCACAGTTAAAGCAAATTTTTTCTGAGATTATGTGAAAATATCTCAAACTTCACCTTTTGGGGCATATTAAATGCAATTAAATTCCCCCAAAGAAAGGTGCTTGAAGGATTGATTTCAGATTGTCCTGGCATAATCTTTCAGTTCCGAATGTCAAAGGAAAAGGCAAAAAGAGATGATTCATTTAGTGAAAGGGTTTAAGGTGAACCACCTAGCTGGGGCTTAAAATTCAGGGAGCAAAAAACCGAAACTCCTCTTCTAGGCAGCATTTTATGCAATTCTAAAAGCAGAGTAATCATAGCTCAGAAATGGTCAAGAAATGCTGACATTTAACACTTGAAATATGATTTAATGATCACATCTTTTAACACTGATAAAATCAGATTCTCATTTCCCTTTATCCCTCTAACAAAAAAGTTAAAGAGCCTGTCTCCATGGGGCGACTGTGCAAAGATATTTCAGAATTCTTGCTCATCCTCTTCAATATGAACAAGTTCCATCCAGAAGTCTATTAGTACTTTGTATTCTGAATTCAGTACTGAGACAAGTACATGAAGGTCTCAATTCCTTTCAACTCACCAAAAGTGATATAGCCAATATTATCGCCCACAGCAGCATCTGTGTCTTTCAGCTCTAAGGGAGGTTCCCTGTGGCTGAAGAGGACTTGCGGAGCTGTATGGCTGGCCCTGCGTCCTTCTTTGAATTCCTTTAAAGAGGAAAGAAAAAGGAAAAGAGATAATTTAGCATCAGGTTAAGAGGAAAATTCATGCTAACAGGGAACTGCTTGAAATTATTGGGGGAAGGTGGAGAAGGGAAACAAGTTATGGACTTATTTCTCCTATCTGAGTATATTATCGGAAAACTTCTGACTTTTGTGATGATTTGTAGCAAGTGCTTATTTACTACAGCCATGCCTTGTTTTTATTGCACTTAATTTTATTGAGCTTTGCAGATATTGTATTTATTTACAAACTGAAGATCAGTGGAAATCTAGGGGCAAGCAAGTCTATATAGATGCCATTTTTTCCAATTGCATATGCTCACATTGTGTCTGGCACAAGTTGCAAATTCTTGCAATGTTTTCAACTTTTTCAGTATTATTATACTCTTAAGATGATTCTGGGTCAGTGATTTTTGATGTTACTGCTTTGGGGCACCATGAACTATGCCTATATAAAATAAAGCAGTAAATTTAATCAATAAATGTATGTTTTCTGACCGTTCCACTGATCAGCCATTCTCCACCCCCCAGTCAGTCAGTCTATCTGTCTGTCCCTCTGTCTCCCTATTCCGAGACACAGCAGTATTGAAGAATATTATATCAACTTAGTTGCTTGGCTCATGCTTGGCTCAATGAGCTCCAGTGGCTCACTCTTCCCTCTAGAATTCTGTAATCCTTTGTTGGGCAATCAAACCACTTCATCACCTGGCCCCTTATTACTTTTCCAATTTTCTTATAATCTGCTCTCTTCTCATTGTTCTACATCCTAGTAACACTGGTCGACTTGGAATTCCTCAATCTAGATCTTTTACCTCTCATTCCATGTTCTTGGCACTGGTTGCCCCTCATTCCTAGAACATTTGATAGCCGTATCTACTTTATGGGTTACCCAGAGTTCCTTCAAAACCCAGCTCAAATCCCATCTATTTTCATCTCCTCCAAATATCTTTCATACACCTGCTGTTTACATAGTGTCTTCTAAGAATATAAGATATTTCAGAGCAGTGACTTGGTGGTGGGGTGGGGCTTTTTCTTTTTGAATCTCCAGTGCTTAGCCTAGTGCCTTAGTGTGTAGAAAACACTTAATTGTCTAAGGATTTGATTTGGGTTTCTTTGATTTCCTTTTAGATGCATTCTCTCCTCAAAAGGAAAAACTTCAGAGGAAACAGGCTTACATTTCTTATTCAGCTGATGCTTGCAAAGGGAGCTGCTTTGAGAGAGAAAGGGAGTCAAGATGACTCAGAATGGAAATTCCTGTGGCTTGAGGAGTAAGTTTTTACAGATGCTTCTAACAGCTAAGTAAGGTTTTTAAGAATCAACTCATTCTAGAAAATATCTTTTTATTCTGCTAATGGTTTAAGAAATTTCTTTACTTCTTTTCCCTTCTTATTTGCTAATAGCATATCAGGTCCACTGGTTAAGGATTCAGGTTGAAGGTAAATTTCTTTTTGAGTGAGGGAAAAAAACTGGGATAGCTAGTTAAAAAGATAAAGTCCAAGAATACTATATGTATAGTAGACAAATGGCTGGACAAGAAGTTAGAAAGACCTAGGTTTGAATTCTGCTTCAAATTATTAACATCTGAGCCAGTTTCCACACCTGTAAAATGGAGATAATCATCACTTTACAGGGTTATTCTAAAGAACAAATCAGACTTAATGTTTGTAAAGAATTTCAGAGTCTGAAAGTGTTACACAAACACAAGTTATTATTAACAGGATTTCTAGACTAGGACTTAAGGTAAAGAAATGATTAAACAAGGGATTTGTTAAGTGCTTACAAACTATTTTATTTAAGAAACTTAGTCATGTCCCCATGTTTCCAAAAATTAGGCGATAAACCTCTCCTGAATTACATGTGAAGAGAGGCAAGAATTATTTCAACATAATTTTTAAAATATAGGTACAAAGATATGGATTGAAAACTTAAAAGTATGATCTCAAACATCATACAAATATTAACTTCTACTCAGACTGGAATTGCTAACAAGAAACAGACCTTGTTTTTTTAAACTCAATGTAACTCCAGCTTTGTGTCAAAATATTTACTACATACACAAATATGAAAAGTGACAACAGAGCCTACCCTAGAGAAGTTTACATTCTGATGAGTAAGATAACATGCATATAAACTGGTTCACAGAAAATAAAGACAGAGTAGATGAAGGAAGCTTTAGAGTAGGGGTCGGCAACGTATGGCTCTCGAGCCATATCTGGCTCTTTTGTGGGCCAGATATGGCTCTTTCTGCAGGAGCCATAGTCAATTTTTTTTCAGGCGCTGTTACAGGAGCGTGCACTGTGAGCACTGTATGGCTCTCATGAAATTACATTTTTAAAAATGTGGTGTTTATGGCTCTCATGGCCAAAAAGGTTGCCGACCCCTGCCTTAGAGCGTAAGGTTCTAAGAGCTAAGGGAATGGGAAAAGGCCTGAAGCTGGATAAGCACTTGATCTGAGTCTACCCTTATATAGGGATTGAAAGCAGCGATAAAAATTCAATTTTTTGGAAGCTTGCAGGTCTGGAACAGAACCTTAAATGAGAGGTACATGAACTTCTTTTTTTAAAAATTCTTTTTAAAATAAAAAAAAATTCCCTCCCCATAGTGTTCATTTTTGTGAATGAGTAATCTTATAAAACCAAAACCCCCAACGATAAGCCCAAATAAACAATTGAAAAATCGTATGCTTTAATCTGCATCCTGACTCCCAACAGTTCTTTCTCTGGAGGTGGATCACATTCTTTGTTTCAAGTACCTCAGAACAGTCCTGGATCTTTGTATTGCTGAGAATAGCTAAGTCTATCATAAATGATCATTTCACAATATTGCTGTTACTATGTACAATGTTTTCCTGGTTTTGTTTATTTCCAGTTCTTTCTGAAATCATTCTATTCTTCATTCCTTACAGCACAATAATATTCCATCACCATCATATACCACAATTTGTGCAGCCATTCTCCCATTTGATGGACATCACTTTGGTTTCCAATTGTTCACCACCACAAACAGAGAGGCTATACATAATTTTGTACAAGTCTTTCCCCCTTACCATGAACTTCTTTTAAAAATATTTTGTAACTATCTCAGTAAAATTGGTTTCCTTTATAATCCTGTTATTTTATTTAATGCATTTAAAAATGTTATTCTGAGAAGGGGTACATAGACTATCAAATGGTTCCAGGTCACAACATTTTTTTTTTTTAACCCTTGTACTTCGGTGTATTGTCTCATAGGTGGAAGATTGGTAAGGGTGGGCAATGGGGGTCAAGTGACTTGCCCAGGGTCACACAGCTGGGAAGTGGCTGAGGCCGGGTTTGAACCTAGGACCTCCCGTCTCTAGGCCTGACTCTCACTCCACTGAGCTACCCAGCTGCCCCACACAACATTTTTTAAAAGAAACCCCACTTTAAACTCAAAATGGAAAAGAAGGGGGATATAGCCCGTATCTCTCTCCTAAGTCAAATACAAACAGAAAATGTAGACGAGGAATGAAGACAAGGAAGAAGATGAAAATGATTAGTGGAGAAATCCATTATTTCACAGGAGACAATGTCCAAGAAGAGAGGCAGTTCTAAAGATTTTTATTTTAAAGCGACTGTCTACAAATGCAGAGTAAGAAAATTAAATGAACTAGAAATCAAAACAAAAAATAGATTCAACATCATTCCCACTGCTATGTTGTCCAAATGTGACTTGTGACTACAACATGACAATGAAAGTTGTCAAGATGAAATAAGAAACTGGATTAGCAGTATACATCAAGATATGTACTGCTGTGAGAATATCCACAAAAAGGAAGATACACAGTACAGAATCTGCAGGGAAGGACAGATAACCAAAGGAACAAGTGCTGTTCTGGTAGGAGTACAGGGAGTGGAGACCCAAATAGGGGAAACAGATGCTGAGTTCTGGAAAGATAACACAAACTAAGGAGGCAGAATAAGAGCAGTGACCCATTGAGACATCTCTGCAAAAAGCAAACAGTGAATATGTTCCTGACACGTGTGCTCAAGAGGATTTCATATGAAATTGAGTCTCTATTTCATACCACCAGGTTTTTTTTTTTAGGGGAAAAAATATATAATGCCACATTACTTTCAAAACTGCCTTCCTTGTCTGTGCTGTCTTCTCTTCTGAGTTTTCTTGTATGCATTAAAACAAACAAACAAAAAAACCTAACACATTTCAATGGCCCTTTATTTGGGCACCTGTAGTGTTAACTTGCCTTTCTCTTCCCATTAAAAATCAAGAGAAATAAAAGTAAATCCTTGTAACAAATGTTGTAAAAATAAAATGAATATGGAAGGATATATTTAAAAATATTATGGCTTTAAAAGATTTATTGGTAGCCATTAGAAAAATGAAGACCTGCCATTACCTGCTGCCACCATGCTGCTTCAGGAGGAAAAGAGAGTACCAGTCCAGTCACTTGATTTTATCCTGTCTATGTCATGATGCAAGTCAGGAAGCCTGTGAGCTCATGGGTAATGTAGTTTAAAGACCCCTAAACTTCCACAGGAAATTTAGTTCAGAGACCCCAAAATTTCAGTAACACAATGCTGAGTAACTCAAATGCAGTGGCCAGATTAAAAAAATATTCAGTGCCTCTGTTAGGAGGTGGGTAACAAGTTTTATCTTATGTTCTTTGGAGGTGTCATTCTTATAACTGATTAAGAGCTCTAAAGTTCAAGTTCCTGTATTCATAGAAATTATTCTGATTTAGCTTACTTCAGTAACAAGGGAACTGCTATTCTGTACCTAATTCTGGTCAATAAGGAGGAACTGATTATAGAAGAAATGACAATCTTTGGCAGGATGTGACAAATTGATTTTGGAGTTGGTGATAGGAAGAGTAGTTAAATAAAATGCACTTGAAATAGGCAGGGATGGGTTGAAAGCTGTGACATCACTGGAGGGAATATTCATCTTGCTGAGATCATGGAAGCTTTTGAGTATACTGGGGGTTAGAAGAAGAGCCAAGAAAGAACAGGGCTGACTGACTGCTCAAAGTGGGCAGGACAAAGAGAACAGATTAGAAGGAATGAAAAACAACCCAACTCTTATTTTATTGCAGCTCAATATGATGTCAGCTATTATACAACAGGCAAAAAAATGCCAGTGTTCAGTCTGAGGTCTGCCCTGGTCAGACAATGACATGGTGAAGTGTACAAAAAGCTGTCTGGAAAGAAGACACTCAAAATGAGAACAAGAAAAAAAAAAAAAAAACAAGTGGAATCAGGGGCAAGGACAGTTGGGAGACAGCTGTGCTATTGTGGAATGACTAAGACTTGGGGATCAAGAATCTAGGCTGTAACCTTTCCTAGCTGGGTTAATAGTGTAGCTTAGTGATGTAGTGGATTAAGCACTTAGTTGGGTCTGGAATCTGGAAGACCCAGTACAAGTCTGACCTCAGACATTACTAGCTGTGTGTCCCTAGGCAAGTCACCTGTTTGCCCTAGTTTTAACATTTGTAAAATGAGCTGCAGAAGGAAATGGAAAACCACTCCAGTATCTTGGCCAAGAAAATTCCAAAAGGGGTCACAAAGATTTGGACATGACCAAAAACAATTAAACAGCTGGGCTAATGTGAGCAAGACACTATATATATAGTTTGCCCATCACTGCTCTAGAGGTTAGATTAACATTTGCCAGGGATGCGAAAGAGGCCCTTGTTTAGTGGGCTCTGGCACTGGAGGAGCCTTCCAACTATATGAAATTCTTTCTTTTTGGGATAGGATCTCCTTATCTTGCCCAGGCCTGTAAATAGTTTAATCATTAGTTTAATACTTCTGATCAGCACCAGAACTTTAGCCTGCTCCATTTCTAACCTCCTTGGATATCCTGGCGCATCCTGTTATTGTCTGTCTGTCTGTCGGTCCATCCGTTCCCTCCATCTATCCATTCATCTTTAGGGGGCAGGGGGTGAGATACAGACACATACAATGTTGGCTCAGAACTTCTGAGCGTAAGTAATCCACCAGCCTCAGTCTCCCTGGTAGCAGGATTCTAAGCATGCAACACGTCTGGCTGATTCTATAAATAGAAATCTATTTGGACAACTGCTGAAAATGCAGCATATGGTACTGGCATGGACACTGTGCTCCTGTTTTCTACCAGACTCTGTGACTGATCACAGAGAGGAGAAGCATCCAGGAGATGTTTCTGGCTGGTAAACATATTGAACTTACTCACAGATTTGCATTAAAGACAGGAATCTGACACTAATGCAACCGCATCCCCAATTTGCAGTGATGTAAGTGACATCTTCCTAGAGTTAACTAGACAAAAATCTAGTAGGACAAAGAAGTTATATATGTGACTTCATCACCATTTCCTTCCTCCTCCAAGTTTCTTGGAGTTATTTTATTTTGGTAAGTAATATGTAAGTTCAGGGAGCAAGGAAGGGGATGATTCTTATAGGGATTGCCAGGCTTTAAGAATAATTGTTGCTGTTGATAGAACAAGAGAATTACAAAAAACTTAAATCTTTGGTTGTAATGTGTTAGGAAGAACAATATACTAAATTCTAAGATGGGTAAAGTTTAGCCTCGATTCCTTAGTATGGTAACTCAATTATAGCCTCTGTCTGAATTCTACTTGAATTTCTGTTGATGCTTTCTTGCAACAACACTGATGATGCACTATGTCAATGTCTTTTACTTCAATACATCTCAAGGCTCACTGACCTACTCAGTATTCATGGTCAGATGCTTTCATGTCTGTAAACAGTAATAACTTATCAGTACTGTTCAATTCTGTACATTTTGAAATATACAGTAAGATTTTGTAAGCAATTTGGTCTGTGTAATGTTGTCAAATCTCCTCCTGAGCTTCCTAAATAACATATTGTGTAAATAGAATCGTGTAGCCCTGGACTTCATTTCCCAGAATCCCTTTCCCTCTGACCCCACATTAGGTACTTACTTGTACTGATAAAGTTGTGTGCAACCCTGCCCTCGCTCTCTTTTCTCCTGCAGCTGGAAAACTCTCTTTGCTAAGGCTATCACTTTCTTCTACTTCAAGTTATTATTAATAAATCTTATAAAAGTATAATACTTGGAGTATTGGATATTAATTTTTAATCTTACATTTCCCTTCTCTACTTTCCAACTATTTCTCACTGGTATGCTAACTACACTATAAATATGACAAGTTGCTATTGCCCAGATTTGGCCACCTTTCTCCTCCAAAACTGCTATGGCAATTGTTTCTTTTACCCTAGGAAAGAGATAGAGTACTTTTTTCTAGCTGTTGTACTAATTTGTTGCACTTTCTGACATTAAAGGGTCAAAGCTAACTAAGCACTAATCTTTAAGCACCATAAGACTGTTGTGTCTAAAAGCATGACCTTTCAAATAAGACTGAACATTTATCAGACTGTTCTTAGTTCCAGATTCCAATTTTTGGTTAGTTCTATATGACTGCAAAGGAAATATGCCAAAATGGGACATCAGAATATCAGATAGGGGTAAGAGGATGAAACTCCAGGCCCTTTAACTTTAAGTACAGTGAAATGCAACAAAGAATTCAACGAAGGGGCTCAAAGCAGAACAGCAAATTGTGAAGTGTTTCTGCCAAATGATAGGGTCAATTTATTTTGCTCAAGATGCATCTAGACAAAAACACAGGTTACCTACAAAGAAAAGAACAGTGACCCTGTTTGAGTCAAACCACATGCCTCTTTGGCACTGTATGTCTGAATCTCTCATCTTAAATATTTAAACAGTCAGTGCCCAGAAGAAGGTTTCGGATGGATGGTTTTGAAGAGGCTAACAAAACAGCAAGAGTATCCTTTGGTCATTCCTAGTAAATTTCTTCAGTCCTCTGAATTTGCAGAAAGCAAATAGGCAGAAAGCTTTATGACAACTTCATATCCATGCTTCCAGCTTTCTCAAAGAAATTAGCAATAAAATGCAAGTGGCTTTCTTTTTTTCTTTTTAGATAACTATGTTAATGCCCTCACTTTCAAAGATGGGGTTTAAATTTCTAGACAAAGGTTAAGTATTCCATATTCTTCAAAGGAACTGATCCTTGATAAACTGTTCATGATAAGATCTATGTACAGTACAAATAAATTAAGATGTCTCCTGAAATAAACTGGAACAGTACTGGTAAAAGGGGCCAATTCTAAATATTCAATGAAGCATATTTGTGGCCTTTAAAATTAGCCTGTGGCTCTGGAGTTAGCCCAATTCCTGTGTTTTTGGCCTTAACTCTTCTGTCAATTCTGCAAAAATTACCATGAAAAGCTTGTCCAAGAGGCTGACTTCTAGCACTGAAAAGGTATATTCCTATTTAGCTACTTTCTTATTCAATAGCACTAAAGTACCCATCTAATTTTCCTGCACAGGGAATAAAATATCCAAAAAGATAAGGACTTCTGATTAGTCCCCCTTCTAGAGCAGAAAGAAGAAGAAAAAAGCTGACTGGTACATTAAAGCTACAACCAGATAGGACTTTCCTTGCTTAAAGGGAAGCACATAAATTATCCTTATTAATCCTAGCAGTATCTTTTAAAGTAAGTTTCCTCGCAGCCAAACCAGGTTCTTTTACCTTCCCAAATCTTATCACTCTGCCACATAATAAGAATACAAAGTACTATTTTCTTAGACTCTAACCACTGTATCAAAATCTGAATGATGTTCAACCTCAGGGAAAAAAAAATAAAGTTGGATACATTCATTTGATGACTGGGAAATACATGGCAGCCATGAACCTAATGGCTGAGCTCAACAGTACTAAAAATCCAATTAGAAAATATCCCACTAAGCCTTTCTAGTGCTCTTTATTAGATCAGCTCTTTCAGAGGAGGGTGATTAGGCATGCCCTTTGGTGATCTTGCTTGCGCTAAGGCTCAGTGTCTCATTTACTTTTGTTGAGCAATTCTATCTTCTTCCCTGTTTCTGTAGGGTGTACTACTCTTTTTGAGTATTTTAGAGAATCCTTGGAATAGGACTGGATTAAAATACAGAGAGATGAAGAGCTGGTAAAAAATGGTAAAAGACTTGTCTGATGCTTTCTCTCTATCTATTAATGGTCATATCCACTATACTTTATTACTCAAGAGGATTTAGGGTTGAATTAATCCTTTATTCAACTGATTTTCTGTGGCTCTCTGAGCTTACAAGCCATCACTACTCAGAAAGCAAGGTATGCCACTGGGTAAGGCAGTTGCTATATCAACTGGTGCTCCTTAGAGAACTAATCCCCTAAAGATAAATACCTGGTCTTTTATAATAGGGGAATCTACTCTTACTTTAATAGTATAAAAACTCAAGGTGCCTTTATTTTCCCCCAATGCTATTTTCCATACCTGCATGAACACCTTTCCAATCACCACATCGTCATCGTCCTTAAATACTGTGCTAAAGACAACGGTGACTCGATCTTTCTTAGACTCAACATACCTGAGGAGAAGAAAATATAGAATGGTGAAGAAAGCAAGAGTCAATGTGGGGCCTTGTCGAAGGTTTTTATCAGTGAAGTAAAGCATGAAGAAACCATGAAGGTAACAGTCAAGTTTACTTTTATCAACAACATAGGGTGATGTTAAGAGCTTTTTTCTGGAGGGGCAATAGTGAGAGATGTCTATGTCTTAATGGAGCCTGGAGACAGGGACTGTACACCAAGGGAAGTCAATAAATAAAGTGAATTTTCATTTCACATATACATTATTTATGGCTATAAAGGAACTATATTATGCAGGACAATAGGAGTAGAGGAATGCAACTTGTCAATTTGATTAAGCTGTAATGACTCAGAAGCATGGCAGCCCACTAAAGAACTAAGAACCCTTCATGTCTCCAATCTTTATCTTAATTAACATTTTAATAGCAAATCAAGAGTGTGAAGTGTTTTATATGGTTTCTGCAATTTAATTTTGACTTCATTTATTAAATGTTTCAATAAAAAAATTTTGAACATGTGTAATTTCCCCTGATTTCTTCTCACACTAAAAATAGTAGTTACTATCAACTGAAATGCATTGTTTCTATATTTTTAAAGACTGCCCTAATATTTCTGTTGAGTACAAAGTAAATAGTTACTGAGGTTGCTAACAGAAACGTAACAGTTAAAAAAAAAAAAAGGTATGGTTTCTTGTCTTCATTAAGGTATTATTAGTAGTCTGGAGAGCTCCCACATGCGCTAGGGCCTCACCACCAACTGCCTAGGTCTGACTTTTGAAGACTGAGATAGAAGAACACATCTTTCCAGAGTCCTTGGCACTTCCTCAGGAGTTGCTGCTAGAAGGGGAACCTAAATGGATTGCTAAAAGTTAAGTGAAAGAGGCAGCATGAAGGAAAGTACCAGGCCTGGAGTTGGGACAACCTGGGTACAAATGTGGAATCACATACACTTCCTAGTTGGGTGACCCTGGACAAACCACTTAATCCTAATTGCCTGGTTCTTTTGCCTTGGAATTGATAGTATTGATTCTAAGATAGAAAGTAAGGGTTAAAAAAAAGTTAAGTGAACCATTGGATAGGATTGATGTCATGTTGCTTGTTCTTGCTTTCTGTGATGGAGGAGCCCTAATAGTGGCTCTTGAGTAGCCTCTTTCAGGAAGTGGGCTGTGGCGGACAATTATAGATGACCTGGTTTGGGAAAAGGGGTTTTATATCACAGATCTTGTTTCTCACGATGTGGGATAGCCAAAATGGAAATGATTTGTTTTTTCTTCTTCGTGCTAGTTCTCAACACTTTAAATATAGTGTTTAATAAATACAGTTTTAATCAGTGTACTCCCTAACTTTCCTCTTTTATTAACAGTGGCATAGGAAATTCCATGAAACAGAGATGAAAATGACTTCATATGAAAATCTAAAATCCCATTTTTTCTTGTAAGGAAATACATAACCCCTTTTAAAGGTTATCATGTATATCCCCATACACTCACTAATGCACTACACAATGCCATATTCCTCCTTCTTCCAAAATGGTACTATAAATGAATATTCAAAGTTTGATAATTCAGAACCATTATACAGCAATGATGATTCCAGTTGGATCCATGCTGAAGTATGCAACTCTTCTCTTTAAAGAGAGGAGATGAACTCAAGACAACACCAATGTGGGAATCTGTTTTGCTTGACTATGGTTGATAATGCCTGATGCATAGTGAATACTTTATAAATACTTTTTACCTTGCCTTGACAACTAAAACCACTAATAAATGGGCGGCTTCTAATTTGTGACTTTCTGGAAGATGTGAGAGAGTAGGAGAAATAAAAAAATAAAGTCACAAAAGCAGAAGTCTTCAGCTCAAACATTTTAGCTATAGCACTTTTTGGCCTCCCATGCTCATAGGGGAAATAATTTAAAAATAGTGACTTCGAATAGGACTGATATATATATTTTTAAACCCTTAACTTCTGTGTATTGGCTCCCAGGTAGAAGAGTGGTAAGGGTGGGCAATGGGGGTCAAGTGACTTGCCCAGGGTCACACAGCTGGGAAGTGTCTGAGGCTGGCTTTGAACCTAGGACCTTCTGTCTCTAGGCCTAACTCTCAATCCACTGAGCTACCCAGCTGCCCCCTAGGATTGATATTGGATGCATAATTTCCCCAAACCCCATACTAAATCACTAGAACCATTTCTTTAGGATCATTCCCTAGTCTTTAAGTATAAAGAATGATGCATAGGCACGATGGTCTATACTCACATTGTCTCATCATCTCTGTAATGGATTACTGCCCTGTTCTCTCCCTCTTTTCCCTCTTCCTGGAATTTGAAGTATTTCTCAAAGACTGAGGCAAAACAGTTTCTTTTCAACATTCCAGCCTGATGAACGATGGAGTCCTTTGAGGCAGGCAGGTTCTCAAGGTCATATAGCAAAGAGACATTGTATCCTGGGGGAGGGAAATCATCAATTGTATTCTTGTTTTAAAAAGTTTATTAAAAAGAATTCCAAGTTATTAATAGTCATATACTCCTTATCCCTAAAAATCAGAGAAATGCAAATAAAAGGGAACCTAAATACCTTCCTTGCTAGTTAGTCATAGATTGCTAAAAGTTAAGTGAAAGAGGCAGCTGGGTATCATAGTGGAGGATAGAATCAGGCCTGGAGTCAGGAAGACCTAGGTATAAATATGGATTCATACACTTCCTAGCTGGGTAGCCCTGGATTCTGAGGTTTTATCTCATCTTCACCAGAAAAGGAAAAAGGGCAGAAAAAAAGGAAAATGATAATTATTAGAGGGGCTTTGGAAAGCAGACACAGAAATAGATTGTTGGTGGAGCTGTGAATGTTCTAGGCATTCTGGAAACCAAATCGTAACTATGCTCTAAAAGTTATTCAATGGCATTATCCAGTGATATTACCACTAAGACCATATCCTAAAGAGATCAAAGAGAAAGGAAAAGGATTTGTAAATACAAAAATATTTATGGCAGGTTTTTTTTTTTGGTAGTGGCAAAGAACTACTCATCAAATGGAGATTGGCTGAACAAATTATAGTAGACAAATGCAATGGAATATTATTGCCATAAGAAATCAATCTAAGTAAACAGTTTCAGAGATATCTGGGAAGATTTGTATGAACTGAATTAGAGAGAAGATTCTGTTAAGCAGAATCAGAACAATTTTACAATAACACTGTAAAGATAAGTAACTAAAAGATTGATCAACTATAATTTTAGAACTGAATTACTAGTAGAGCTGAAATTTTGCTACCTACTTCTGGGCTGAGAGGTAAAGGAGTCAGTGCATACTGAGATGTTTTTTGGACATGGTCATTGTGGAAATTTGTTTGGCTTAACAGGGAATGGAGAGAGAAAAGAGATTTTTGCTAACTAAAAAAAAATTAAAAAAAAAAAAAAAAGCCCACCAACACTTCTAATTACAAAAGGACAGACTCTCTTTTGACAAAGGCTCTAGAACAGTGATGGTGAACCAATGGCACGGGTGCCAAAGATGGCACACGGAGTGCCGTCTGTGGGCATGACCTGCCCAGTTTGATACTAGAAAGTCAGAAGGACTTGGGCAGAGCTGCTCCCCTCACCCTCTTCACTGTACCCAATGACATTTTTTTTCACATTCCTCTGCCCAGCAGCCCAAGGGGAACGCACAGGTGGTAAGGTGGGTGGCTCACAGGCAGCAGAGCTAAAGAGGAGTGGAGTGCTCAGGCCACTCTCCTCTCCCTCTTCATCTGCCCTGAGGACATTCCTCACATGACACCTCCCCCCAGCAGCCCAATAGGAGCGCTTCTTCCTTCCCCTGGATGGGGTAAGAAGGGAGAGCCATAGCACATGGTCTCTGGAGGGAGAGGGCAGCAGGGTAACTCAATCCTGGGTGGGAGTGGGGCCTAGCACTCCATCTCTAAAAAGTTCACCATCACTGCTCTAGAGTATTAACATTAATTCACTTAATGCTAATTCTGGTCTCCTTTCCTTATCTGTAAAACAAGCAGAATATTGTATTACACATTTCCTTTTATCACACTGAGTTAAGGTAAAGTCAATCTTATATTCTTCAAAAATGCTTAAAAATATAAAACACTTAAAATAATTCAAAGTGACACCAAAATGCCCAATTGCTGAGAGCACTGGTATCAAGCTTACATAGAAACAAGGAACCACTATATGATTTGGGATTTTGGTTTTATAAGATTATTCACTTACAAAAAATATAGAATATGGAAATATGTTCTACATGATAATACATGTATAACCTAGACTTTATTGCGTGTCAGCTCTGGAAGTGGGGAGGGAAAAAGAGAGGTAGACTATAGATCATATAACTTTGGAAAACATGTCGAAATTTGTTATTAAAATCATTTTTAAACTTTAAGAAAAAAAAGAGCAACTAAATTATACATAAGGATCTCTGCAGAACAGGTGGCATGTTGACTTAGAAAACCACACATTAACATTATTTATATTCTATTTTTATTTTGTTAAATAGTTCTCAATTATATTTTAATCAGATTTTCCTGAGCGATTCATGCTTGTCACACTTCTGGTCTAAAGAAAATACAATGCTTCTAAGAACAGAATCTGGGAACTTCAATCAGAAATTTGGCTTGTTCCAGAGACATTTGTGAAAAAGGAACATGACATTAAAAACCATGAATATAAAATCAGAAATTTAAGTTGATTTAAGAATAACCATAAAATATTCCTTTGAGTTTCAAGGCAAGACAAGAGATTTTTTTACCACAGTAACAAGAATCAACACGATTAACATTTAATAAGCATCGTGAGAGTTAGTAACTAATGATTAGATACATGCTGTTAATGAGGCAAAAGGTCCACATGATATCAGGTTGTGTATAAAGACATATTTAGGTATGGTTGAGGGAGGTCTCAATAGTTGATTCATATCCAAGGTAACTGAGGCGTGGGCACTGAATAGGTTTTGACCAGGATGGTATGAATTTCAAATTATGGAATGCACCAGATTTCTGCACTGTTACTGTTTCTTTTTTCTCCATTCTGTTTCTGTTGGGCCTGCACCACTCTAATTATCATCCTTAAGGTCATAAGTTCTTTAAATTTCTGTTCTGGACAGTGTTTAGCACATTGTTGGCACTCTTAACATTAAATAATTACAAAAACCTTCCCATTCTGGGTACCTGAGAACCAGATAAACAGATGAGTTGAGAGAAGATAAAGGAATATTTTCAGAGCTGGAGTTTACTGGATATTAGGAGCCAGTCAAAAACAGCTTTACGTAAAGGCAAGACTAAAACAAGTCTAATACTTTTAAGGAAGGAGTACAATGGGTGAATGTTAGCCAGTGTGATCAAGTAAAAGTTCAGTACTATCTGGCTAAGAAGTCTCAAAAAGGTTAGAAAAATGACCGAGTAAATAGGACTTCAGTTGTTTTTTATTGTTTTTTTTTTTTTTTTTTTTTTTTTTTGCATTTAATAATGTAAACTATAGGGTTTCAGCAGCAATATATACATTATTACACAAGGATTCCATATAGCCTTCTGCCACTGAGGTAAGTTGGAAGGAAGAGGAAAATGGGAAAGGTGTAGATCCAATAATTTGTTGCTCCCTTCAAATTTGCTATTCTTTATTCCCAGAAAACATTTCTTCCCAATCCAATTCATCAAAATCTGTTTTTTGCCTCTGAATTTTGACTTCAGTTTTTCATCTGGACCATGGTAACAAAAGGAGACATTGGCATATCTACACTGTTTTCTTTGGTGTGTCTTTTATAAGATTAGTTATAAAGAGGGTGCATTTCAATGACACTATTGTCAGAAACAATGTTATCAGATGCATTAATATAAGAGGCTGCAAGGAATACATTCCAGGGTAGAAAAAGAGAAAGGGAATGGGGAATAAATAAGTCTTATAGCAGGGAAAAAAGTAAGATATTAAAGAAAATATCACAGAAAAAATAAAAACTAGAAATGTTAAAAGACAAGTTTGCATAACTTCATAATTTTGTCCAAGTTTGGCTTTTATTTACTTTCAAATGTATGTGGACAAAATACTGTGTATTGAGTTATTTTTACTTAGAGACATACATTTACATTTTGGCTAGAATGTTGCCAGTGGGCCACAGGACACATATTATTTTGCATTATTTGTAAAGAATTTTTCTTAACATCCAAAAAAAAAAAAAAAAGGTAGCCAATTTCATTTCCAGAAAATGAGGCATAACTGTGATATTGCCTGAGTACCAAATGATACTCATTATTTTTCTTTTTCAAAAACTCTTTACCTTCTGTCTTAGAATTGATTAAAGGATAAGTTCTAAGGCAGAAGAGCAAGTTAGACAATTGGGATTAAGTGACTTGCCCAGGGTCACACTGTTAGAAAATGTCTGAGGCCAGATTTGGATACAGGTCCACCCAACTCTAGGCCTGGCACTCTACTATGCTACCTAGCTGCCTCTCATGCTCATTTTTCTTAAAATAGCTTATCTTCAAATAGCTTTATTAACTTAAAATCTTATTCCAGCATGGAACTTGTCTGCTTTAGGGGACGGGAATGTATTTTAATTGAGGATATAAGCAACCAGGTCTTCCCAAATAAGAGTACTAACAAATTATATGTGTGCCCATCCAAGTGGATCACAAGCATTTCAACTATTTTTGAGTCAGTCAATAAGTTGACCATAAATAGATTAAGAGAAGACAGATACTCCCTCCCCACTTTCAGCTACAATCTTCCTCCAACTATGAAGTAGATAGGAAACTACTAAAGGAAAAGCCAATGTTTGCTTAATTCATCTAAAAGGCATCTTAATCATAACAGGTAAACAATAGCAGCCTTCAGGCTAGAAGTATGAGGCAGTAATTGGCCACACTATTTTTTGGTGACATAGACCCAGCACTACTGACATCATAAGAATGCTATTTTTATATCAAGGAAAAAATGGGTCCACAAAAGTGTAAGCATTTTTAAAAAAAGAAAGGAAGGTACAATATTCAGATTAAAGTCATCAGCAAAAGCTTTGATACAAGTGTTAAGTCTACAGAAGCATACCTGATTCTGGATTTACCAAGAAACTTCCATATACCCTCTTCAACAACTAGAAAATACAAAATAACAGAATATCAAAGGTTATTTCCTTTTCAATGATTTTTAAAGTTCAATTCAACACATTTATTAAGGGTCTATTATGAACTAGGTCCTGGGAAGACAAAGCTTGTTTTATAGGAATTTACAATCTGCTGTGAAGGGAGCTGGGGTGAGATAAGACAATTTTATTAAGGTAACCATGGTAAAATTATTTAAAAAATATATAGATGATACCCAGGGTAGTATAAGAGATCAGAGGGGAGAAAAATAATTTCAAACTCAGGGGGAAATTAAGTTATCATTTTTGCTGAGATAAAGACTGGTAATCTCACCCTCTACTGGCAGAGTGACTAGGAGACACTCATTCAAGAATAACTAAGCAAAACAGATCTGAGGTTGTCTTCTCACCAAGTCCTGTCATCTATCCTTGTAGGGCAATACCTTCCCTCTACATTGTCCACCTTCCATCATGTCCACCATCATCTACCATAAAATGTATGATTGCTCTTTACCCCTGATTGTGAGAGCACACCATGCTACTTATCAGTTGACTGGGTCAACCCACTAACTCCCAAGACAAAAAACAAGATTACTAGGACCCATTTAAATTAGAAGCTTGCTTATGTTCTTGAAAACTATGAAGTGGTAGTTAAAAAAAAAAAAAGGTGCACAGATAGTTGGATCCCAGTTATTACTGTTCAGTCTATGATAGCTTATATTCCTAACAAACTTTAATTTTAAGAAACTAAATTTTGGGTTCTAGCTCTGCCATCTATATGGTCATCTGTAAAATAAGGAGCTGGACTACAAAATCTCTTAAGTAGAATCAGATAAGCTTCCAGTTCTAACAACTTACAGTCACATTCAAATAAGGTGAAAACATAGCTGGGATATATATATATATATACACAGGATCTTGCTATGGATTTATCCTATAACCATCTTTCCTTAGTACCAAGTTTGACCTCCTCCCTTGGTGGACACTGCTTTGAAGCTTGCAGTGACCCCCAATAGCATGGGAAAGGCTGTTTAACAGGTATTTATGGGGTGTCTACTAGGTAGCTGTGCTAGGTATACTTTGGGTTACAGATGAAAATAACAGTTCCTGCCACTAAAGATTTTAATTTTGGAAGATGAGTGGTTTTGATTAAATTTAATTGCTACTTTGAAGTATAGATTATTCAATTTAGAAAAGCTGCCATGCAAATCATGTTATTAACCAACACAAGAACTTTCCCTCTATTTCTGTGGAAGATGAATAGAGGACATAATATGTTAAACTATGATGGTGGGCTGACAGTTTCAGAATGATCTCTACTCAGTTTCTTCCTGGATCCCACCCCTCAAAGATTGAAAACAATTTCTTCCTGTGATCAATAACTTAACCTTAAATGTAACAAAGATCACTCTCCTTAGGTGGGTCATTATGTCAATCACTGTGAACAGGTGGGGAAGCAATGATACTATTGATGGAAGAGTTAACAGAGGTTAGATATCAGGGGTTCCAAGATAATGCTCACATAGTGAATCTGAGTGTGAGATCTGCCCTCTCAATTGGGATTTTTTCCTGTTCCTTTGACAAATTTTTAACACAACCCTCCCTAGATCTAGGGAACTACCTTCCCAAAAGCCTCAGATTCATAGCCTCATCCCTACACCAATCTATTTACCTCTAGTCTCCAACTTAGCTTTTATAGTACAATGACCATAGCAGAATCCCCTTTCTCAAACATTGTCAAAATTGGGGCAGTGTAAGGGGGTGGGGTGGAGACAAGAGCCAGAGAAAAACTGTAGCTTCCTGGTAGTGGAACAAGTTAGCACCCAGTCTGATTCCCTACCCTCTACTCACACTGATGCAGCAAGAGGCCAGTGACTCTCCAAGCTGTCATCAGGGGCCTAGTCCCTCCCTCTTGTCTCTTTCTGACTCTGTGCAACTGAAATCCATGATGTTTTTAAGCACAGTAAGCACAAGTCCAAGGACTCCTTCCCCTACCTTGTCTAAAGAGCAATAAATTAGGAGGTAAAGGACACAAAAGAGGTGGAGCAAGAAGAAAAGCAACTATCTGGAGATGGATAAGACATCAGTAATGAAGGTGTCACCAATGTCATGACCGTTTCAGCATCCTCTGGTCTTTATGAGGAAATAACATTTTACACCTACAATATAATTCATTATACCATATAGACAATCCTAACCCTAATCATTGTCCCCTGGGGTAGATAAGGAGGCATTATTAATTTCTATTAAACCAGAGGGTAGTAAAAGACAGAGAGCCAGGTTGGGAGCCTAGATCTATATCTCACTCACTATAACTACATTCATTTGATCAGGTTCATGGAAATATTCTCTCCATTCTAATGACCAGATCAATAGCTAAATGATATTTAAGGGCCTTTGTAAAAGCAACCCACTATGAAATGTAGAGATCAGTTTAGTGATTACATAACCTTCTCTGTAACTTGCAGGTAAATATAACTATTCAGTTTTGTCTTTGTATCCCCTAGGGCAATGATGGGCAAACTTTTTAAAAAGGGGGGCAAAGGAAAGGAAATGCTCATCTGTCAGTCTGTTTCTAAAGCAACTCTTTTGAAGTTTCATTGTATTTGTCAGATTAGGAATGATGTCTCTTCAGGGAGCCGCAGCTGGAGCCTTAGTTTGCCCCTCACTGCCCTAGGGCCTAATACGGAGAACCTAGCACATAGCAGTCACTTAATAAATAATTTGTTGCACTGAATCTCTATTCTCATACCTTATTCCTAAAGTATTTGAAAAAGAAGTCAAATGCATACCCTGAAGGTTGAAAAGCCAGTAAATTATAATTTGGTACTTTATACTCTCATTTCCTGAAGAATGAGAGAAAAAGATAAATGAAAAGTAGGCAAAACTTTAATCTAAGGATTTAGTTAAGCCCCCAAAAGATTTAAAAGGTTCTCAAGACCCAGTCAAACTGTATCTAACCACTTTGCCCCTGCCCCTTTCCTCCCACTGTAGCAAACTCATTGCCTCAACAGGATTCCAGAAATTCACTTTAACTATGATTCACTTCTCAATTTCGCCCCCTCTTCTAACATGACATCAGGAGGCAGTTAGAGGCAGCCTGTCACTGTCACATCTTTCCCTTATCATTGGAAGATGCCTTCTGTTTTGAAGAAGTCTGCTAGGCCTGAGATCTTCAGAAACAGAACAAACTGCTTCTCATTATCACACTCTAGTCACTGTTTAACCGACTCGGGGAGTGATTCATTGATGACTAGGTTCCAAGGCTGTGAATGTCCCTCACCCCACCCAAGCAGTAGGTGTTTGTTCTTTGACCCTCGAAGTTAAACAAAGAGCAACCTGCTCTAAAGTCCCCTCCTCAGAGGATCACAGAATAGAAAAGAACCTGAAGAAACTCAACTCAGTATTCTTCCCTTTTCTAAGCATAACTTCATTAAGACCATTAAAGAGAGAAGGCTTTCTATTGTGGGGGAAATTATCACACGATGTCTTTCAGATGCTTGATGCAATGGTTAATAAATTTGCGAGGCAGTTCTTTGATAGCCAAACTTTCTTCCTAAAACATGGGCTGATTACAATCTTCCTATAAGTCTTCACTTAAGATTGTGTTTGTGTCAGTTCTCCCTTTCCCCATTTCTTTTCTAGATAAAGAACTTCAATCTATAAATATTTTCCCCCTTGAACTTCTCATAATAGAGCAAAGCATGAACAGCAAGGGAAGTGATCATCTTTAGTTTGCTGAACCTTCATATTTGAAGAAAAAATATTTAGCTCTCTGACAAATCCCAGTCTATTCAAAGGCATTTCAAAATTTAAAAAATATTAATTCCTTTTTGGTGATCTCTATTATAACCATCTTTTTAAATAATTCAATTATTTGTTTCTTTTATCTTGAAAGAAAGAAATCTTCCTTCAGTACTGTGAGGACTCAGTTTGTTAAAACTAGACCATTTGAAAACTAATTCAGGAACTGAGTCATACTTCCTGCTTTGAAACCCGACCACAGCATGCATACAGTAATGTAAAAGCATTTTCTTTCTTCCATAAATGGCCCTCCCCAGAGCAAATATAGTTCAACAGGAACTAAACCTGTTACTGTGGAGATCAGCCAATAGGCAACTAACAAAGTATGGCAGTTAAGGGTTTCATAATGCCTAGACACCCCATCTTACTTCCTCTAAGACAGCTAAAGTCAGAAGGGAGGCCAGGCACAAAGAACACTCAATTTGCAAAACCAAAAAGAAAGGGGCTTTTCTTCTAACTTTTAGAATAGGGAACTAAGTCTAAAATTGTTTTTTAATTTAATAGAGAGAGCTCTATTTTGTGTAGCATCCCTAATCAGAATAATCCTAACAACTAATAGTCCTACAAAAGAAACAAAATCATAATCACACTTTGTCCCAGCTATTCTTTCTACCAATGGTCAAGAAAATATGGACAATGCCTAGTTTAAAAAAAGTCAGTAATCATTCAGTCTTTGATCAATTTATTTTGCTTAAAGTTTGCCAAGTTGTCCAGAGTTTTGGAGAGGTGATCATTTAAAATCTGAAATACCAATATGGGATAAACAGTCACTGTTTAGGTAAGATCAACAATCTAGACTGGCCTTTACAATGTGGGGCACAATGAAGAAGGTGGAGCTAACAACAGCCATCATTGCTCTGTGGGAAGCTGCCAATGAAAGGTGAGGAGCAACACAAAAGAGTCATAGGAAAAAAAACATGAAACTCACCTCATCAGCCCCATGTGCTTGCAGTTCCTTGTAAAATTTCAAAGAAATACTGACCATCACTTTTGTTTTGTCTCCATTGGGATTTGAAATATGATAAAGGACTCCATCAAAGTCTGTGGGAGAAGCAAAGGATGAGGATATATAGCTGGCCAGGGGGGAACTTTACTCAGCATATTCTGCTCCTTGAATGCTTTGTGATCATTAGCTTATCCTTGTGTTCTATTAAGACAAGTCAGCACAAACTCCCTCTTACAAAAAATGAAAACTGGAATAAATATAATATTTTGCTTTTATATGGAACTCAGAGGCAATGCTATGATTAGAAGCTCTGATTATTAGTCTCCCTAATCTTATCTAAACCCATTAAACTGTTCTTATACTATTCATACCTTGTTACTGAAAATAAATTATTTTTAACATAGTAAATCCCAATTTGCCAGAGAAAACATAGACAAAAAAGCCTTTCCAAAATCTTCTGTCAGCTTTCCTTCTTCTTGGTCAATTCCAAGCTATTTTTCCTAGTTTTAAATATTTCCCCTTTTACCCTATGGTTCAATGTATTCTGGTTTACAGACTGCATGGTACAAGACTATATTGTGTGGTTCATGAAACTAAATTAAACCATTTTATGAAGTACTACACTGTACGGTTCATAAAACAAGACTTGAAACAGTCTAGTTTTGTGAATCACACATGGCCACTTTTTACAGACGTAACAAGATTCATAAATAGGCAATTGTGGTATTGCCAAAGCCAGGGAACTGGCTTGATTTATCTTGTTAGAACCAGAATGTACTTTTAATTACAAATCCAGCAGTCATTATCTCTCAAAATTTCCTCTACAGTGACAAAAAAGATATCCTCAGTTTTCATGGGTAGGTATAACGATTTTTGATACAACCTATTAACAACAACAACAACAAATCAGATTTCTAATTAGATCAGAATACTTAAGAAGGCTATATGAATAAGAAAATTCAGAACACAAATAAAGGTGGGGAAAAAATTCAAAGATACCCAATTCATATGTGGTATGGAAAGGAAAAATCATTCTTTGCCTTACTAAATAGGTAGATCTTATCTATTCAAGTTTTCTTATCCACTACAGTATAAAACAAATGAGTATGTGGAGACAAAGGAGAGGTTTCATTTGGATCACAAATTGGAGCCTACTCTTCCAAAATAGGTAGTTATAAAGGTCCTTAAAGATGATCAAGCTTAACCTCCTTATTTTATTAAATAATAAAAAAAAACAAAAGTGAAGTGACTTTCCCAAGGCTACACAGGCAAATGTGTAGAAAAGCTTGGATTAAATCTCATGTTCTCTGTGCCTTTTCCAGTTCACCTTGCTACCTGATGTTCATTAATTCATTAATACTTATATTTTCTCCTAAAATTTTCTCCTTTTTGTTGGTGAACACACTGAGACTTTTAGTGATTACTTTGCAAATGGTTCTGCTTTATACTTATCTTCTACTTTCTCACAATGCAGCTAAAGTTACAAAACTTACCTGCAAATGTTACTTCTACTGCCTCTGGTTTGTTTCTGTAAAACAGAAAGAAATTTCCCTAGTTAATAAAATCATCTTGCAATTCACCTTCAAGAAGAATGGAAAAAAGGGGGCAGCTAAGTGGCTAAGCGGTTTGAGAGTCAGGCCCTGGGTTTAAATCTGATTTCAAACACTTCCTATTTGTGTGACCTGGGGCAAGTCACTTAACTGCCATGGCCTAGCCCTGTGATGGCAAACCTATGGCATGTGTACCAGAAAGGGCACACAGGGCCCTCTCTGTGAGCATGACAATCGCCTGTCAGAGTTCATTACTAGAAAGCCAGAGGGACTCAGCATAGAGCTATTCCCCATCCCACTCCATGCACCTGAGAACATTCATCCACCCCTCTGCCCAGCAGCCCAATAATGCTCTAAAACAGTATTGAATACAGTATTGATTCTAAGGTACAAGGTAAAGATAAAAAAAAAAAAAAAAAAAAAAAAAAGGGAAAGGAATTTGACTTTCTTCAACAACTAAAGTGAGCTTCCGAAGCATATTAAGCCTTTTATGTGAGCCCTTCCTCAATTTATTACCCCCTTTTAATAAAACTGTTGCTTTCTGTTTTAGTAACAACTAAGAGGGCAAGAGCTAGGCAAAAAGGGGTTAAGTGATTTATCTGCCTGGGGCCTGAGGATCTGAAGCTAGATTTCAACCCCTATTTTCTCAGCTTCAGGTCCAGCACTCTAGTCAAGGAGATACCTAGTTGTCCCACCTCAATTTATTACTGATGCTACTGAATAGTTCACTTAATTATGCTCTCTCAGCCTCTGTACATGTTCAGTGCTTGAGGTGGGAAAAAAGGGAAGCATTATCACTTTAGTTTTCTTAACTATTGGCTACTACTATGTCCCTTACTTGACTGGCATTCTACTTCTGCTTATTTAGTTCAGTCTCTGAGAGCAGGATAGAGGTGATGACAATTAGAAAAAACAAACAAACAAACCAAAAAACCCTCTTGATTGCTTTCCCAATTCTACCTCTTATAGAGGAAATATATTAAAAAAAAACCCATCCATATTCCAGGATGGTTTAAATTTGATTTAAAAATAAAACAGCAAGATGATTTATTTCAGCCACTAAGATCCCATTTAAGCACACTTTAAAATTATATCCCTCTCTTTAGATCTGCCCCAAAGTTACTACCTTCATGAAATCTTTCCAGATACCTCGAGTTATCCAGTAACATCCACAAAACTTGGACAAGAGTTTGCTCCTGAAACACATGCTATGCTTTATGTTACACTTCCAATACTCTGTTATGCTTTGAAAGTCCTTTCTCTTTTTGCTTGAATTCTTCTCCATGCTTTAAAATTATAAATAAACAGCACCTCTTCTGATCTCGGTGTCTTCTCTCTAAAGCTAATAACAACCTTTATTTTCATGGCATCACATAGTAGCTATCTAGCTTTGTGTCTTATGCCTCCCCTATTAAACTATAGAATCCTTGAGGGTAGGTAAAACATCTTGTTTATACTCTAGACCTGCCCACACTTAACACAGTGCTCCCTTACACATACCAGGGATTTATTAAATATCTGTGGTATTTGTTTTTTATTATGGGGGTGAATAAGGTATCTTTGAATGGAAAGAACTAGTCTAAAAGTCAATGTACTAATTTTGGTTACCAATTTCACCCAACCGCCTGAATGATCACAGACAAGTCATTTAACATTTGAATCTTGGTTTTCCCATCTACAGAAAAAGGCACAGTAGCAACAGTTTCTTACTGAGGACAAAGTGTGAATGAACGTGAAGGGATTAATCCTTTTAGGATATCCTATATAAATGTAAGGTATTATGCTCTCTATTTTTCCTCTATGCCTAGTCTAACCAACAAAAAATGAATTTATGGATATTAGTCAATGTTTCTACTATGTAGAGCTCTGCACACAGTAGGCATTTGGTAAATACTAGCTCATGCATTAGAAAGCCTCTCACATGTCCTAACTGTAAAAAACTTATTAGCATTCAACACAATAGCTTAATAGAAAAGCTATTAAAATGATTTAATTGCTCTTTCTCCTTTAAGTATAATGATAGGACACATCCAAGAACAGACCTAGTTAGCCTTCCCAACTACCTGCAATGAAATTGGTTCCACTTTGCTTTACAAATTGGCAACATGGCCAGAAGAGAAGAAATCCAGTTTCTCACTCTTAATTTTTCACTTTAATTTGCTCAGGATCATACAATCAAGATGATAACCTCTTTAGCTTTATAGTTGTTTCTCCTGTAAAATGGACCAATGCTCAACTAGTCCTGGAGAATAATGAAAAATAAAGTGGTTTATTGTTCTTAAAAGAAACTGGATTCTACTAAACACATTAAATGATTACTTAGGCCACTTCCAATTCTTAAATCTTATGATTTTATATGATAGATTTACTTCAAAAAGATAAAATGTATTAACTGTTTTCTGGAGTTCTAAGGATGAAGGCACAAGGTAAGACCTATAGCAGTGATAGTGAATCTTTTTAGAGGCAGAATGCCAGGCCCCACCCTTACCCCACACAGGGGAGGGAGAAAGCATACCCATTGGGCTGCTGGATGGAGGAGGGTGGGGTGTAAAAGGAGAAATGTCCTCAGGGAGAGTAGAGGGGGAGAGGGGAGTGGCCTGAGCCACTCCCCTCTAATTCTGCAGCACGTGAGCCCCGCCCACTTTACCTACCGGGTGTTCCCATTGGGCTGTTGGGTAGAGGATGTGTGAAAAATGTCTTCAGGCATGGTAGAGAGGGAGAAGGGAGCAGCTCAGCCCCAGTAGATCACCTTTCTAGTGTGGGGGAGGGGAGGTCCCCTGCAGGGTGGTGGCGGGAAGTCCCCACAAAGAGTGCTCCACATGCCAACTTTGGCACCTGTGCCATAGGTTTGCCATCACGGACCCATAGCATCTATTTAGCAGAAATGAAATGAGACAGTCAATAATTGCTGCCTTCTTCAAAAATAAAGAGCAAAAGTGGAATAAGAAACACAAAAAGATGAATAATAAAGACAGCCTGTTTGTTAAGAAGCCAAAACTTAAGTTTGTGGCAGAGGTAAAAACCATGCCTGAGGAAAGGCCCCTATCTTTAAAACACCATCAGGTTCAGTGGAGGAACAGCCTACAGAAAACTAACCATAAGGTTTCATGAGCAATGCAGGATATAATGACTGAATTAATTTCCTTTCTTTACCACCAAGCATGAATGATTAGTAAGCACTGGTACAGAAAAATGGCACTAGATTTAGAGTCAGGGGACCTGGATTTCACTCCTGGCTCAACCAATTTACTGTGTGATCTTTTAACCAATTTTTCTAAACTTGGTTTTCTTTTCTGTAAAATGAGGAGTTTGGACTAGATGATTTCTAAAAGTTTCTTTTAGCTCTAAATCTATACTTATAGCTCTAATCCTAGTTGCAGAATTCTAAAGTTTCACTAGACTACAGGAATCCAGAAGCACATTTCCCAATGGGAAAAAAATGCCATGATCTATGATAAGTGGTTTGCTGTTTTGACTACAGAATATTTGTCAAATCATTGCCATTAATATTTTAGTTGACTTTTAAGGCTACATAAACAGGGAGAACAGAGTCTATGGAAAACAGTTAAAAAAAAAAAGAGCTAAAATGACCCCCCCCCCCAAGATAAAGAGCTAAAAAGGGGTATTTCAATCACCAAAAAAGTTTCATAATGAGTCACATTGGGAGTTAAAGGCCTAATAACTGTGTCCCAAAGGGAACTATCTTAATTTAGTTTAATCTTAATTTAATCTCTCATTTTGAAACATAAATTTCTCTATCTTAAAACAAGGTGTTTGTAGCTTTTTGATTTACCATTACAGATACATGCTGATGGAGGGAGGTTATAGGGGCAAAAGATAAAGCCTAACCCCTGCTCAAAGTTTCTGATGCTGGAACCAAATCTAGTATCTAGAGGAGTAAGAAAATTCTTGGCCTTGAAACTATGGCTGAAACTTATGAGACTACCTTATAAAATCAAGAACTGGTCAGTAGCACAGAAATGATGAAAACAGAGACTCATTTAGTATGATGACAGAAATATATAACTCAACAGGAAAGGTTCTCCCATGATACCAGTCATTCAATACATTCAAATGAGTCTCCTGAACTATTACTAAAATCTCTTATAAAGAAGAGTCTTTCACCCTCCCTTCCTAGGGTTCTGAACTTCCTGAGTATCACTGATCTGTCAATGACCCTGGCAATTAAATTCAGAGAACAGTGTACTAAAAGTTGAAAGGCTTTTGTAAATCATATAGCTTAAAGCCCTCATTTTACAACTGACATTTAAAGAGGTTCTGTGGTCTGCCTCAGGTTATAGAGTTAGTTAAGATACCTAGAGCAAGAGCACAAAACCAGACCCTTGATGGGATGCCACATCTAATGTTCTGGTCACTATCATGCAAAGTATTACCAAAGCCAACAACTTAGCCCTTAATTTACAGGCCATGGAGATATTATTCCTAAATGCTGCACCTATTTGAAAATGTACAGTGCCAATACATATATACCTTTGTTTTTCTTTCCTTCTGTTGAAGAATGAGGCATATCTCACTTTTAAAGGTTTCTGATCATTCTCATTTCCAAGATGACTGTACCTTGAACACAGGTAAGGTAAGGCTCAGTAGGCCTTCAGTAAATAGTGTGGAATCAAATTTTTATGTGCAAGAACCAGACACCTCTAAAAGCAGTACCACACCCACTGATGAACCACACCCCAAAGATGCCAAAATTAAGGGCAGAGTCACAGAAAATCAGGGAGATTTATAAGGAGGAAGAAGTTGGACTTGATGATCTGGGAGGTCTCAGAATCCTAGAATTAGGCCTGGGACTTTTTAAAAAGTTCAACCCTGTTATTTTTTGGGATGAGACTGAGGCCTAAGGAGGTTTGGTGATGTGCCCAAGGTCACAGATAGGGTTAAGTGGCAGAGTCAAGATTTGTTCTCAGGCCTTCTTACTCTAGATCTTACGGTCTTTCCGTAATACTACCCTGCTTCCAATTTCAAGATTCTATGAAATGGGGAGAATTTCATGGCCCTATCCATCCTACATAAAGCCAACTGAGTAAGAACAGTTGAGAATAGGGTGAATGAACTTGAAGAACAATTAGATTAGCTTCTCTCAAAGCTACCTAAGTCAGTCACTATATTCCATTTCTCCATTAAGTGCTTATAACCACTTCCAAATCACTCTAGGCCAGACTGCCTCTGAGGACATCTGCGGCATGTTTAGGAATGAAAATAAGGAAAAGTATCAGCAGATTTAATTTATTCTTTGCTCACATTTGTCTTCCCACAGTACTCGCCCACCCCAATTGGCACTGCTGTTTGCTGAGCTCCCCAGCAACTGTGTTCCCCCTCATATAATCACAGTTCTCCTAAATATATATAGGCTATAATGAAGGGCCAATGTGCACCTAAAATAAATAGCCATTTCTAGGCATCCTCCTCTGAATGCATTTCTTCAATTTTGTACTAGAACTTTGGCCATTTTGAAAGGTCAGACTTTTTAGCCTAAGAGATTCTTATTGTGTATGTAGCAGCAAATAGACCAATATCTGCTGTGTAATCTCTACTTGGATTGGAAACCTTTTCTGCATGTAAAGGATGGTCTCCAAAGGTAAGGCAGTGCTGCTTGTAAAATGTGAACATGTGACCTGACAAATGCTATTTATCCAATATCCAGAATAGCAGAGGGAAAGGCAATGAAAAAAATCCATGGTCATTTTCAGTCTTGGTTATAGTTTTCTACTAGTCATGCCCTCTTCATTTGAAGTCTGTCAAGAAGATGACAACTAAAGTGTGTTATTTGGGGAAATCTGGTTGTCTTTAATATGCCAATGTTCAGAAAATTAGTAATAAATAACAAAAGGTAAATTGCTTGAAGCGAATGTTGGGCTTTATTATTTGCATGGCCTCCAAATTAAAAGATTTCCACTGTCCAAATGCGTCCATTTAAACTGTTTAAATGACAGTGCTCTAAGCAGTTGGGAATTCAGACATTTTCTGAGATATCTCTAATAAGCACTGGGTGACTTGAAAGATCACTGGCAAAAAAAATCATCTACCAAAAAGGAAAATTAAGATAGCTGAATTTTGAATAAGAATTCCAAGACAAACCCCAAATTTGGTGTTTCTTGTGTTTAATTAGTCTGAACACAAGATTCACACTTTGGAAAAAAAGGCTATAAAACTGGGATTTCCCCATATACAGTAAGAAAAGTAAAACAGAGTGGAGCAGGAGGATCTAAAATGACAATCTCCTTTTTTATTTTTTATTTTAAACCCTTAACTTCTGTGTTTTTGACTTATAAGTGGAAGAGTGGTAAGGGTAGGCAATGGGGGTCAAGTGACTTGCCCAGGGTCACACAGCTGGGAAGTGTCTGAAGCCAGATTTGAACCTAGGACCTCCCGTCTCTCAATCCACTGAGCTACCCAGCTGCCCCCCGACAATCTCCTTTTGAAATTTCCTTACAATCTGTATGACCTGACCTGCAATTTCCTAGATATCTTCCTCCGACCTTGTACCCCAAGGGACCATGTTTCCAAACTCTTAATTTTGTCTAAAAGTTCTTTTTTTCACAACCTATCTCCTTTCTGCTCCTGCCTGTTGAGAGGATGGCTAGAACAATGCAATATTTAGGGTAATCATAGGAGTCTGTCTTGCTAGAAGTTCTGACAGGACACAAGTCATGCTAACCATTTCATGTTGCCTCACTGAAATATTATGTCTGGTAATGAACAGTCGATCTGAGGGTATCTATTTGGATGAGATATTGCCCCTGCAATCTCAGAGAGTCTATTTTCTAAGCAGCCTGAGAACATCTCTTCTTTATACATTTAGGATTTTTTTTTTTTGGCATTTCCAGGAAACTTTTTAGCAGAATCGTACCAGTTCAGGTTCTGGGTATCCTCCACAACCCACTTGTCCTAAGTCATATATAGCTTAACAAAAGCTAACCAAGTTTTGCTGCATCTCATCTGTGTGATCGATTCTAAGATATCTATTTAATGTAGTTCCAGTTTTCATCCCTCTGGAATTACCACCTGTCATCTGTAGCAGCAGTTTTAAGAGAAAAATAAAAAGCTTAAGTCTGAATAATGGGATGGTTCAGTCATAAATTAAAACATAATTAGATTCCTCCACCACAAGACATGCCTCTGCTTGAAAACACACACACACACACACACACACACACACACACACACACACACACACACACACACACTCACTCCATGGATCTACACAGAGCCAACCTGCCTCAGCTTAAGCCTGTCAAGACTTGACTGCATTAAGATCAGTTGTACAAATGCAGAAGTTAACTCAACTTCCTCCTATATGCTACATTGCTCACGGTACAACAAAGTCATCCAAATAAACGGAGCTGATTCACATCAACTCATTTTAAAATGCAAAAGCAGCTTATAGGAAAAATTGAAGCCATGAAAATAACCATCTGAAAATTAAACTGTAAAATTTCCTCCAGAAGCATATCTATTTACCTCAGGTATCACTTAAATGACCCCCCCCCCCCAAATCCTTTATTTTATAATGATAAAAAATGTGGGTCCTAGACTACATAGACATAAACTGTTGTATAGAGTATAATAGACTGAAACAATGGGTTAAAAATACTTCCTTTTATTGCTTCTTGAGTTAGCTTTTAAACTGCTTAACATCCCCCTTGCCCCAACTTCATTACTTCTGTGGATCTCAAGCACTCTTGACATTTTTTGACCTCAAACCAATAAAGGGACTTTACCCAGTTGTTCTTCTTTAAAACAGAAACAAGGAGTTCCTCAAGCTGAGGAAACAAAATTCACAAAGATAGACTCCTACAGGCCACACAGAATTAGAACCCAATTCCCTGGCCATATGCTCTAAATATGAAAAGAGCAACCTGATTTTATTTTGGAAGGAGGGAGGGAAGAAAGGTTTTGGAGAATTTTCTGCCATTTGCAGCTTCTCAGAAACACTTGCCTTGGTAAGATTCAACTCAACCCATGTTTATTAAATGCCTGCCATGTGCAGAGCAGGGAAGATGCCTGCAGGACAATCCCAGGGTCAACCCAAAGTCCAGCTTCTAAAGGTCCAATGAGAAGAAATGTCATTAAGTAACTTGACTCAAGAGTGGGGAAGAATGTAGGCCAGTAGGATCACAGCTTCCTAGGTGCAGGGGTCTTGCAGGTTTAAAGAATTTATAAGAAATCACAAGAGGAAGGCCAGTGGGTGGGGAAAGGGGCAGGAGAAACTCAGGCGAGAGATAAGGAAGGGTGTGTGAGAGAGTGTAGCCGCAGATTTCTGTGTGTATGTCTGTGTGGGTAGGTAAGTAGGTAGGTAGCAGCAGATTTGCCCTAAAAAGTCCAAGGAGAAGGGAGAAGGTGGTCCTCCTCTCTGCTGCTTGGCCCAGAGCTAAGGGGTGTCAACGAGATTCCATCTTCCCGGCTGGGGGAAGGAATGGGTCACCCATGCTTCCTCCCCGCCCCGCTGCTCCACTGGGTGTGAGTAGGGAGTGGTGGTGGGTGTTCCAGGTTCCCCAGAGGGAGGACAGGGCTGCTCCCCCGCCTCCCTTCGCCCAGCCCAGCTTTGACCCCCATCCCCCTTCCCCACCGCACCCAGTGGTCCTCCTCCTCCGCTTTTCCCTCCCTCCTCCCAGTGGGTTTCCTAACCCCGGGCCCAGGAGGAGGGAGTGGGGGAGCTGGTGCAAGAGGGTGGGGGAGGGGGTGTCAGCCCGCCGCCCCCAGCCCCGGCGCGCTCACCCACCCGGCGGCCGCGTTCTCGAACTTGAGCGCGAGCGTCTCCTCGATGATGCGGTTGTTCACCTCCAGAAGGATCATGGCGGCGGCGGCTGCTGCCCCGGGCCGGGGGAGAAGAGAGGGTGGGTAAGGGAGGGGAAGGAGGGAGCCGCGAGGCTGCCCCCCGACCGGGGCGGGGAGGTAAAGGGGAGAGGGAGCGGGGTGAAGGGGGAGGGGGCAGGGCGCACGCCTCCACACACGAGCAGCGGCTCGAGCCTTTTCCCCTGCCCTCCCGCCTCAGCGCCCTGGCCGCCGGGACCTAGCCTGCACCCACCAGCCAGCCAAGGAGCAGCCGCTGCTACCGCCGCCGCTGCCTCACCGAGCGCCCCCGGTCCCCGCCCAGCCCCCGGCTCTAGCCGGCCACTTCCGCTCTCACACCCACTTCCGCTCGCCGCCGCGACGCGCGGCCCCGTGGCGCCATTTCCGCTCCTCTTTTCTCCGCCCCCCTTCCTCTTAAGCCTCGCGAGCGGGCGAGTGCACGTACCGGAGGCCGTAGCGGACTAGTCTCCGCCCCGCTACTCCCAACCCTGGTGCGCGCGGGCCACGCCCGCCAGTACCGCCCACGGTACCCTGCTCGGAGGCGCGCACGCCCACCCGCACGTACGCACGCCTCCGCTTTCCCACCATGCCTCGGGGCCGCCCCCGCCCTTCCAACTGTCATTGCGGAGCGCCGCCTCTCGCCGCCGCCTCTTCCCCGGCTGCCGGGGAATCCACGCGGGAAGAGCAGGAACCAGTCCGGTGCTGCGGTTGGCCTGGAACTGGATTTCCCCTTCTCGGGTGGCCAGTGTTCATAGCGCTGGCTTGGAGGCAAGAAGAAAGATCCTGCCGTTTCGCCGCTGCCCGCCTCGGTTTTCCAATCTGTAAAATGGGGATTACAACAACCCCCACCTCCCTGGGCCGTTGTAAGGTGTCCTGTAAAGCGCCTTATCCAAATTTACAAATAGGACCTTATTTTATTTTTGCTAACCTCTCTATGGCACTCGATACGTGCTAAGCAATTTGCAAATATCTCATTTGGTCCCAGGTGGCAGGCAGGTCCTATTGTCCTTCCCATTTTACAGATGGGGAAATTGAGGCAGGAAGCAGTTGAGAGCTGATTTGCTCAGAGTTACCCAGGCCTGGATCTGAATTTGGGTCTTCCTAACTGAAGTTCCAAGTGCTTTAGTCACTGTACTACCATCCTTCCTCTAGCCTATGTAAATATTAGCTGTTACCTCTCCTAGTCGCCTGGTTGTTGGGAGCTGTGTTCCTGTTTTCCAGGCCTGGAGCCTGGAAGACTAATTTTCCAGAGTTCAAACTTGGCCTCAGACATTGTTGTTTGATCCTGGGCAAACCACTTCACCTGTTTGCTTCAATTTTCTCATCTGTCAAATGAAGAAGAGAAGAAAATGGCAAACCACTTCAATCATCTTTGCCAAGGAACCCCAAATAGGGTCATGATGAGTCAGACACAACTGAAAAACTGAACTAAAAATTATTAATCTTTAGGGTTTCTTCTATTTTTCCTGAAATCACAACCTCCCAATGCCTTCTTTCAGAAGGAGGAGGGGGTACTTCTTCCAAGAAACCTTCCTTGGTTCTCTTTCTATACCTTTTGGCATATTTTCCACTTTTTACAGAAAGTTCCTGTACTATATACTATTATACATGGGTATTTGAGTCTTGTACTTGTGGGCCTCTAAGATCCTTGAGGGAAGAGACCAAGGAAGCACTAGAAAGAATATTGGGGAAAGTACTGGATTTGGAAGGAGAGGCCTGCATTCTGGCCCTGCTGCTACCTGTATGCCTTGGACAAGTCACAATCTCATAGGGACTTGAAGAAGTAGGATTAGATAATCTCTAAGATGCCTTTCAGTTCTGAATCCTGTGGTTGTGGCTTGCAGTGTGCAATTGATAATGAGACAACATTTATTTTTATTTATCAAAACATTGGAAGAAACATTATGGTATATTGGAAGCAGTTCTAGAGTAAGGAGGGACCTGGATTACTAGTTTGTTAATGATTTTCTAATAGCACAGATATGACTGTGTTCTCCTCCTCCATACACATTCAAACTCCAGTGACTCCCTATTACACTGATTTTGTATCAGTACCTTGAATAGTGTGTGGCACATAGTGCTTAATATATCAAGGATCAAATATAAACTAATTTTGGCTTTTAAAGGTCTTCCCAACTGGACCCCTTTCTGCTTTTCCAGTTTAATTAGATGTTAACTCCCACACACTCTCTAGTCTCTTCTAACCTATTAACTGTCTCACCTGTCTTTGTACCTTTGTATTGGTTGTCCTCCATGTCTGGAATCTTCTTCATCTCTGCCTTTTGGATAACTTGATCAAGGGGGCAGTTAAGTGCTCAGTGGATTGAGAGCCAGGCCTAAAGATGGGAGGTTCAAATTTGAACTCAGAAACTTCTTAGCTGTGTGACCTTGGGCATGTCATTCCCATTATTTAGCCCTTATCACCTTTCTGCCTTGGAACCCATACATAGTATTGATTCTAAGGTGGAAGGTAAAGGTTTAAAAGAAAAAAAATTTTTTTAAACTCGGTTCAAGTGCAATTTTTAGGAGGCTTTTACTAGACCCCATAACTGCTAGTAACTTTCTATCCTAGATTACTTCCTGTAAACATTGTATGTGATAGCTTGTATATACTTATATGTTATGTGCATGTTATCTTCTCTGATAGAATGTAAATTATTAGACAGTAGGGAGTATTTTCATTTTTGATTTTGTATCAGTGCCTTGAATAGTGTGTGGCACATAGTGCTTAATATATGCTTATTGATGGACTTAATATCTTTGGGCCTCAAGGTTTTTCCATTTGTTAAAGGGGATAATAACCTCTTTGCTGACTTTACAGATAGTATGATCAAATATAATGTAAGTGCTCTGCTTTTAAAACTGTCAGCTACTCTTATCTAAATGTTGCAACTTCCCTCTTATTTAGTATGGTATTTTGTACAGAGATACAACCTAAATGTCAAATGAATCAGTGGAAAAGGATGAGTTGTACCTTCACTTACCTAGAGAGAGAATCACAGAAAAGGAAGGAACTCAGATGATTTATGCCCCCCCCCCCCCATTTTCTAGATGAGGAAATAGCTCCAGAAAAAATACTCCTGAAGTAAAGAGAATATTGGACTTAGAGTATAAAGATCTGGGTACCATATTGTGCTAGCTATGTCACTTCTTGGGGGTAAGCTAGGTAGCACAATGGATAAAGTGTCAGGCCTGATGTCATAAAGACATCTTCCTGAGTTTAGATCTGGTTTCAGACACTTACTAGCTGTGTGACCCTAGGCTAGACATTTAATCCTGTTGCCTAAGTTTCCTTATAAAATGAGCTGGAAAAGGAAATGGCAAACCACTCTAGGATCTTTGTCAAGAAAACTTCAAATGGGGCCATGAAAAGCTGGATGTGAATGAAAAGTGACTCAATAACAACAATGACTTCTTGCTTCTGAGCCTTGGAACAAATCAGCCTGATAAAATAGAATAATGGACTTTGATTCAGAAGAAAATGGGTTCAAGTCTTGCTCTACCCTGTGAACTTGAGCTAAATTCTGTTTCCTTGTGTGCAAAATGGAATTAAGTGATAAATAAATATGAACACAATTATAACATACCTGCCCAGATAGCCTCTACATCTAATATTGTTCTGCCTTTTCCAACCTGTCCTAACACCTCTTGCCTGGGGAGTTCATTCCACAAATATTTATGTGAAAGGAATTCTGGGATGAAGATAATTTTGACCTCGAGGAGTTTTAAATCCAGTAAATTGCAAACTGATTTTTATCAGTCCTATAGTTGAGGTAGCAAAGCTCCAAGAGCTTATGAAGAATGACTGAAGGGGACTTTAGGACTTTAGGCACTTAGATAGTTGCTGGAGCAAAAGTGTCAGGTTAAACCCCATCATTTTACAGAGAGGGAAACAGAAACCCAGATGTTCAGAGAGCTTAAATGGGAAGGTAGAGCCAAGATAGCAGCTTAGTAGCAGTGAAAGCTGAAACTGCTCTGATAATCCTTGCAAACCAATCTTTAAAAAGTGCCTCAAAAACAACAGGAATCAAAAACTAACAGCAAGACAGAGTGAGGGGACTCTCCTGCTGAGCATACTATGAAAGATAGGCAGAGAAAGTGGCTTTTCACAGGACAAGGAGGAATTGAAAGCAAAACCATATATAGGAGTGCTGTATATACTAGCTATATGCTAGCACCCCCCACCTACTGTGTGAAGGGATCATAAGTGCTAACAAAACCCCCAAATTGATGCCATGTCAACACTAAGACCTTATGTCAAAGGTCAAGGTTCAGTATAAAACAAGATTTTGTTGCAAAGGCAATTTTTCTTGTTGTGGCCATATCAGAAACTGGTAGGGTTAATAAGTGCTGAAACTTTTTTTTAAATATTCAATAGAAAAAATAATTAGTGGAGTCTCTACCAAACTGACTAGGTTAATCTGGTATTGCTCAACAGACCGTCAAGGAAACTTCCTTAGTTTCTAATAGTGATCATTCTGGTGCTTCTGATTCAGCCTTACTAACAACTTTGGAATTTTCATTTTAAAAGCTCCCCTTAGGATAGATAGTAGAGGGATTTGCCAGTCCTCATGTATTCCAGATAACTTCTCAATCAAGAACCTTCTTTCATCTTTTCTATTTCCTTAGCAAATATTACAGAGACATAAACAATGTGAACTTTGACTGTAATAGACATTTGTTATTAACGAAGTTATAATAGACTGATTACTTTGAAGTATTCTGCTACATTGTTCTATATATCTATGATATCAATCAGATAATGAGTGTTGATATTCTACTAAAAGCACTAGCCAAAAGCCCCTCTGGTGTGTGGAGGTAAGGAAGATTTTCTCTGAACCTAATACCATGTTGGAGTCTTTTTTCTTCTTTCTTTCTCCTTTTTAAATTCCATATTTCATGCTCACAGTTCCTTTGTAGTTTAGAACCCTTCTCTGACCTTTTATGTTACGTGGGTTGTAACACTGGGTCAGATTCTGCAACTGGGCACAGGTTAACTTTGGAATCCTGGGACACGAGTTACACCAACAAAAGAGGACCTCAGACCCACCCTTTGAAGTCTTAGGCCCTGGTACCAGCCCACAGTGAAATCTGGAAATCCATAGCACTGGGCCCTTTCAAACCTGTGCTGCTGTGGTGAAGACCTAACCCTAAGGAAAAATAGCTCATAGTGCCCATCCTAGAAGCAAGCAGAGGAGACAGAATCAATAAGCAGCTTTCAGAATTCCCAGTCCACAGTCAAAAAAAGGCTGGGAAAATGAGCAAATAGCAAAAGAAGCATTTAACTCTTGAACATTTCTATGAGGACAAAGAGCAAATCACAGAACCAAAAGAGAATGGAGAAATCCAGGCAACCACAGGCAAAATTTCAAAACCAAACCAAAAACCAAACCAAACCCAGGAATTGGTCTCAAGTTCTGGAAGAACTCAAAAAGGAATTTAAAAATCAAATAAGACAGGTTAAAGAAAAATGAGAAAAAGAAATGAAAGTAATGCAAAAAAAAAATAACTTAAAAAGCAACATTGATCAACTGGGAAAAGAGGCACAAAAATCCAATAAAGAAAAAAGTTTTCTATGAAACAGAATTGTTTTACTGGAAAAAGAGGCAAAAAAATCCAATGAAGAAGAGTGCCATGAAAACTAGAAAAACCAAGTGGAAAAGGAAGATCAACAGATGGAAGAAATACAGTCTTTAAAAATTGGAATAGGGCAAATAGAAGCTAATGACGTCACAAGATATTAAGAAATAAAGCAAAATCAAAATAATGAAAAAATAGAAGAAAATATGAAATGCCTCATTGAAAAAGCAACTGAGCTGGAAAATAGACCCAGTAGAGACAACTTAAGAATTGTTGCACTATCTGAAAGTCATGACCAAAAAAAAAAAAATCCTATACATCATATTATAAGAAATTATCCAAGAAAACTGTCCTCATATTCTTAAACAAGAAGGTATAATAGAAATGGAAAGAAGCCACAGATCACCTCCTGCTATCAATCACCAAATGACAATTCCCAGGAATGTGATAGCCAAGTTCAAGAGCTCTTAGGCCAAGGAGAAAACACTTAAAGCAGGTAAAAAGAAGCAATTCAAATATCATAGAGCCCCAGTCTGGATTACACAGGATCTGGCATTTTCCATATTGAAGGACCAGAAGACTTGGAATATGATATTCTGGAAGGCAAGGTAATGGGGTTTACAACCAAGAATCACCCACCCATCAAAAGTGACTATATTTCTTTCAGAGGAAAGTATGGTCATTTAATAAAATAGAAGATTTCCGAGCATTCCTGAAGAAAAGATCAGACAAACAGAAAATCTGATGTCCAAATATAAAATAAAAATGAAGCATAAAAAGGTAAATAAGAAAGAGAAAAAATTTAAGTACTACAATAAGGTCAAATGGTTCATATTCCTTTATGGAAAGATGATATTGTAACTCTTAAAAATTATCATTATTATTATAGTAGGAGAAGTATAAGTAGAGGGTGTGGTAGTAAACTGTTTAGGATAATATGTAAAACAAACTAAGGCTGAAAAAGAGGATTGTACTAAGAGAAATAGAAAGGGAGAAGTAAAATGGGGTAAATTATATCATGTAAAGAGGCATGGGGGGCAGGGAACAACTATTATAGTGGAGGGGAGGATGAGGGTGGTGATGGGTAATACTTAAACCTTACTGTCATTGGAATTGGCTCAGTCAAGGAAGAACAGCCAGATTCATTGGGATATAGAATCCTGTTTTGCCCTATAGAGAAGTAAAAGGGGAACAAGAAAGGGGGTGGTGGGGAGAAGAGTAATATAAGGGAGGGGAAGTTGTGAGGGTGATTAAAAGACTAGAGAAACAGGAGGGGAATAAGAAGGGTGGTGGTGGAAAGGGGAATAATACAAGAGAGTAATACAAGGAGAGTTTTTAAAAGCAAACACTGTTGTGGTGGGAAAGAGGGAAAGGAGAAAAGGCAGGATTAAAAGAAGAAATCAAGATGGAGGGGAATACATAGATGGTAATCATAACTGTGAATGTAAATGGGATGAACTCACCCATAAAATGGAAGTGGATAAAAAACCAGAATCCTACCATATGTTGTTTACAAGAAACTCATTTGAGGCAGGTAGACACATACAGAGTAAAGGTAAGAGGCTGGAGTAGAATCTACTGGACTTCAACAAAAAAAATGAGTAGCTAGCAACTAATCCCAATACTATACAAATTATTTGATATGATAAGCAAAGAAGGAGTCCTACCAAATTCCTTTTATGACACAAATATGGTACTGATTCCAAAGCCAGGGAGACCAAAAACAGAGAAAGAAAACTACAGACCAATCTCCCTAATGAACATAGATGCAAAAATCTTAAATACAATACTAGCAAAGAGACTCCAGCAAGTAATTAAGAAAATCATTCACCACGATCAAGTGGGATTTATACCAGGAATGCAAGGTTGGTTCAACATTAGGAAAACCATCCACATAATTGACCATATCAACAGTCTAACAAACAAAAATCACATGATTATCTCAATAGATGCTGAAAAAGCCTTTGACAAAATACAACATCCATTCCTATTGAAAACACTGGAAAGTATAGGAATAGAAGGTTCTTTCCTAAAAATAATAAACAGTATATACCTAAAACCATCAACAAACATCATATGCAATGGGGATAAATTAGAAGCCTTCCCAATAAGATCAGGAGTAAAACAAGGATGCCCATTGTCACCTCTATTATTTAACATTGTACTAGAAACACTAGCAGTTGCAATTAGAGAAGAAAAAGAAATTGAAGGTATCAAAGTGGGCAAAGAGGAGACTAAGCTATCACTCTTTGCAGATGATATGATGGTCTACTTAAAAAATCCTAGAGAATCAACTAAGAAGCTTGTAGAAATAATCAACAACTTTAGCAAAGTGGCAGGATACAAAATAAATGCACATAAATCATCAGCATTTCTATACATTTCCAACACACTAGAGCAGCAAGAAGTAGAAAGAAAAACACCATTCAAAATCACCCTAGACAATATAAAATACCTAGGAATATACCTACCAAAACAAACACAGCAATTATATGAAAACAACTATAAAACACTTTCCAAACAAAACTGGATCTAAACAATTGGAAAGCCATTGATTGCTCATGGGTAGGACGAGCTAACATAATAAAAATGACAATTCTACCCAAATTAATTTACCTATTTAGTGCCATACCTATTAAGCTACCCAAAAACTTCTTTACTGAATTAGAAAAAACTATAACAAATTTCATTTGGAATAACAAAAGATCAAGAATATCAAGGGAAATAATGAAAAAAAATGTGAAGGAAGTGGGCCTGGCAGTACCAGATATTAAACTATACTATAAAGCAGCAGTCATCAAAACAATATGGTACTGGCTAAGAGATAGAGAGGAGGATCAATGGAATAGACTGGGGATAAATGACATCAGCAAGACAGTGTATGATAAACCGAAAGAGCCCAACTTTTGGGACATGAATCCACTATTTGACAAAAACTGCTGGGAAATTTGGAAAACAATATGGGAGAGATTAGGTCTAGATAAACATCTCACACCCTACACCAAGATAAATTCAGAATGGGTGAA
>NC_058132.1:615109386-615123609 GCF_016433145.1 Gracilinanus agilis | reverse complement strand
GGGGTGCGGGGGGGGGGTTGAAGGGGAAAGGTGGAGCATGAATCATGTAACCATGTTAAAAATGAATATTAATAAATGTTAAAAAAATGAGTAGCTATCATGATCTCAGACAAAGTTAAAGGAAAAATTGATCTGATTAAAACAGATAAGGAAGGTATAAAAATTAAAATGAATTTGCAGTAACTTCAGATATATTTTTATAAGATTTATTTATAATCACTAGAAGTAAAGGAATAAACAGGTAATTATATAATAAAGTAAAAAACCACCATGTGCTCAAGCTGATCTACCTGTTCAAAAGTCCTGTGTTCACAGCTGCCCTCATAGGAAAGAGGGCTAGACACCTCTCCCCCCAATTTATCTCCTGTCTACATCAGCACATAATGACAGGAAGTCAGTGGGCTCCTGGGTAATGTAGTTCAAAGGTACAAGATTTCCAATTATACATTCCCCCCTGAGATCCCTTGGAAGGCTATTTCTCTAATGGATCTTGTCAACATAACCAACTTTTAAATTACAATAATTTGGGGGATAAAAGGGAAAGAGAACAAAATCAATGATTGCTAGGCACACTGACTAAAAGCCAATTCAGAGGCAGTCTCCTTTGACATAAGAGTATACATTCAAAACAAATGCATTCAAACCCACATAGTTCAATTTAGTACATCCCAAAGTTCACTCTGGATCTTTTGGTGCAGTATGTGGTTTCTGCAGGCATCTTCATGGAGCCTTCTCTAAACAGTTCACTTTATGGATTTGGGGAGGTAGCAAGTTTCTTATCCTAAAATTACTCTCAAAAGAATTTAAACTTTTCATTATAGGATAATAATACATTCCCATCTGAGGAGGATGGTAACAAACACAGGGATCACTCAGGAATGCATGGCTGAGTTATGATGTATATGAATCATTTGGCAATAGAAAATCAAAAACATCAAAAAAAATCCAAAAAAAGAGAAAAAACTTATGAATGAAATATAAAATATCAAAGTCTTATGTCTAAAAATTCTAAGTAAAGGAAAAGTAAACATATAAGAGGTCCTTGAATCAGGGCCCAATTAAAGTGATTTATGTAATTATGCACTTACCCAATCAATAGCCAAGACTACAGAAAGTTTGTCACACTATGAAAGACAGAAAAGGGACTAGATTATTAGCAGCAAAATGGAAATAGCATTTTCTGGTCAGATTTTACCTTTTCTCTAAGGGATACAGGAGCCAGGATGGCAGCCAAAGTGAGGTGCTTGTTTAGAATGTGGTTCAGGGAAGTCCTGCCTCTGACATATGTCAAAACAGTTATAACTTTGAACCTCAAACCAAGTCCTCTTGTTTTGGCTCAAAATTTCATCAGTCCCATTGGGATTTGGTCTCTTTGACTTTGTGCTTTATAGGCATTATGCAGGTTAGCTTTGTGCTTCTTTGGCACTGTGCAATGGCTCTTTTTGTATTTCCTTCTGGAATCAGACAGAATTATTAAGCAAAGTCTCATAATTTTTTAAAACAATCAATTGCATTATTTATATAGTCTAAAGCTTTTGGGTATGCATTGACATTTGGGTTAATGGACATTTTAAAAATTACCCTAATGTAAAATAAAAAAAAACTTGTTAATACTGGTAACATGTGCTTCAAGTCCAAAAAAGGAGAGAAAAAATAAAATTCAAATATCGTATTGCACATGCAGAAAGAAAACCAATAATGTTTTAAAAATAAAAAAATATATAGCTTACAATCAGTGACACACTGTGTCAACCAAAGAGAGGTAGAATACAAAGGTTTCTCACCTCAAACTGAGATCCATTTCCTTTTTTAACTTGGTCATGAACCACTGTGTGAGTGCAAATGATTTTCACAAAGTAACAGCTTTATAAAACAGTAGTATAGTAGATAATGCACATTCAAAGAAAGTACTAAAATTACTAAAATTACCAATAGCCCAGTTGATGACAATAGCAAACAAGCCTGCAATTATATAGGATTCACATGAGTCTCTATATAGCCACTTGTTGTATGACATTTAATAATTTTTATTTTTTAGAAAAGTTAACAATGGTTACATGATTCATGTTCTTACTTTCCCCTTCACCCCCTGACCTCCTCTTTCCACCACCCCCATAGCTGATGCACATTTCCACTGGTTTTAACATGTGTCATCGATAAAGACCTATTTCCAAATTGTTGATAGTTGCATTGGTGTGGTTGTTTTGAATCTACATCCCCAATCATGTCTGCCTCAATTCATGTGTTCTGCCTCAACTCAAGCAGTTGTTTTTCTTTTGTGTTTCCACTCCTGTAGTTCTTCTTCTGAATTTGGATAGTGTTCTTTTCCATAAATCCCTCAGAATTGTCCTGGGTCATTGCATTGCTGCTAGTACAGAAGTCCATTACATTCTATTTTACCACAGTGTATTAGTCTCTGTGTATAATGTTCTTCTGGCTCTGCTCCTTTCACTCTGCGTCAAGTCCTGGAGTTGTTTCCAGTTCACATGGAACTCCAGTTTATTATTCCTTTGAGCATAATAGTATTCCATCACCAGCATGTATCATAATTTGTTCAGCCATTCCCCAATTGAAGGACATACCCTCATTTTCCAGTTTTTTGCCTCCACAAAAAGTGCGGCTATAAATATTTTTGTACAAGTCTGTTTATCTATGATCTCTTTGGGGCACAAACACAACAATGGTATGGCTGGATCAAAGGGCAGGCAATCTTTTATAGCCCTTTGAGTATAGTTCCAAATTGCCATCCAGAATGTTTGGATCAGTTCACAACTCCACCAGCAATGTATTAATGTCCCAATTTTGCCACATCCCCTCCAACATTCATTACTCTTCCCTGCTATCATTTTAGCCAATCTTCTAGGTGTGAGGTGATACCTCAGAGTTGTTTTGATTTGCATTTCTCTAATTATTAGAGATTTAGAACACTTTCTCATGTGCTTATTGATACTTTTGATTTCTTTATCTGAAAATTGCCTATTCATGTCTCTTACCCATTTATCAGTTGGGGAATGGCTTGATTTTTTTTTATACAATTGATTTAACTCCTTGTATATTTGAGTAATTAGACCCCTATCAGAGTTCTTTGTTATAAAGATTTTTTCCCAATTTGTTGTTTCCCTTCTGATTTTGGTTGCATTGTTTTTGTTTGTACAAAAGCTTTTTAATTTAATATAATCAAAATCATTTATTTTACATTTTGTAATTTTCTCTAACTCTTGCTTGGTTTTAAAATCTTTCCTTTCCCAGAGATCTGACAAGTATATTGTTCTGTGTTCACTTAATTTATTTATAGTTTCCCTCTTTATATAAAAGTCATTCACCCATTCTGAATTTATCTTGGTGTAGGGTGTGAGATGTTGATCTAAACCTAATCTCTCCCATATTGTTTTCCAAATTTCCCAGCAGTTTTTGTCAAATAGTGGATTTTTGTCCCAAAAGTTGGGCTCTTTGGGTTTATCATACACGTCACTTACCCTAAGTCTATTCCACTGATCCTCCCTTCTGTCTCTTAGCCAGATCATTGTTTTAATGATCACTACTTTATAGTATAGTTTAATATCTGGTAGTGCTAGGCCCCCTTCCTTCACGTTTTTTTCATTATTTCCCTTGATATTCTTGATCTTTTGTTATTCAAATGAACTTTGTTATAGTTTTTCCTAATTCAGTAAAGAAGTTTTTTGGTAGTTTGATAGGTATGGCACTAAGTAGGTAAATTAGTTTGGGTAGAATGGTCATTTTTATTATGTTAGCTTGTCCTACCCATGAGCAATTGATGTTTTTCCAATTGTTTAGATCTAGTTTTAATTGTTTGGAAAGTGTTTTGTAGTTGTATTCTTATAATTCCTGTGTTTTTTTTTAATTAAAAAATTTTTTTTAATTTTTTTCCCTTTGTTTGTTTTGGTAGATAGATTCCTAAGTATTTTATATTGTCTAGGGTGATTTTAAAATGTGTTTCTCTTTCTACCTCTTGCTGCTGTGATGTGTTGGAAATATATAGAAATGCTGATGATTTATGTGCATTTATTTTGTATCCTGCAACTTTGCTAAAGTTGTTGATTATTTTTACTAGCTTTTTAGTTGATTCTCTAGGATTTTTTAAGTAGACCATTATATCATCTGCAAAGAGTGATAGCTTAGTCTCCTCATTGCCTATTTTAATACCTTCAATTTCTTTTCCTTCTCTAATTGCTATTGCTAGTGTTTCTAGTACAATGTTAAATAATAGAGGTGACAATGGGCATCCTCGTTTCACTCCTGATCTTATTGGGAAGGCTTCTAATTTATCCCCATTGTATAAGATGCTTGTTGATGGTTCTAGATATATACTGTTTATTATTTTTAGGAAAGAACCTTCTATTCTTATACTTTCTAGTGTTTTCAATAGGAATTGGTGCTGTATTTTGTCAAAGGCTTTTTTTTAGCATCTATTGAGATAATCATGTGATTTTTGTTTGTTAGCTTGTTGATATAGTCAAATATGTGGATGGTTTTCCTATATGTTGAACCATCCTTGCATTCCTGGTATAAATCCCACCTGATCATGGTGGATAATACTCTTGATCACTTGTTGGAGTCTTTTTGCTAGTATTGTATTTAAGATTTTTGCATCTATGTTCATGGGAGATTGGTATATAGTTTTCTTTCTCTGTTTTTGATCTACCTGGCTTTGGAATCAGTACCATATTTGTGTCATAAAAGGAAGTGGGTAGGACTCCTTTGCTTATTATAGCAAATAATTTGTATAGTATTGGGATTAGTTGTTCTTTGAATGTTTGATAGAATTCACTTGTGAATCCATCAGGCCCTGGCGATTTTTTCTTAGGAAGTTCTTTGATGGCTTGTTCAATTTCTTTTTCTGATATTGGATTATTTAAGTATTTTATTTCTTCTGCTGTTAATCTAGGCAATTTATATTTTTGTAAATATTCATCCATATCTCCTAGATTGCTATATTTATTGCCATGTAATTGGGCAAAATAGTTTTTAATGATTGCCTTAATTTCCTCTTCATTAGAGGTGAGGTGTCCCTTTTCCTCTTTGGTACTGTTAATTTGGTTTTCTTCTTTCCCTTTTTTAATTAGATTTACCAGTACTTTGTCTGTTTTATCTGTTTTTTCAAAATACCAGCTTCTAGTCTTATTTTATTTTCAATTTTATTAATTTCTCCTTTGATTTTTACTATTTCTAATTTAGTTTTCATCTGCAGATTTTTAATTTGTTCGATTTCTAGTTTTTTTTTTAAACCCTTGTACTTCGGTGTATTGTCCCATAGGTGGAAGATTGGTAAGGGTGGGCAATGGGGGTCAAGTGACTTGCCCAGGGTCACACAGCTGGGAAGTGGCTGAGGCCGGGTTTGAACCTAGGACCTCCTGTCTCTAGGCCTGACTCTCACTCCACTGAGCTACCCAGCTGCCCCCTGATTTCTAGTTTTTAAGTTGCATGCCCAATTCATTAATCTCTGCCCTCCCTAATTTGTTAATATATGCTCTCAGTGATATAAATTTCCCCCTGAGTACTGCCTTAGCTGCATCCCACAGGGTTTGGTAGGATGTCTCATCATTGTCATTCTTTTCAATGAAATTATTATTTCTATGATTTTTTTCTTTAAGTAACTGGTTTTGGAGAATCATATTATTTAATTTCCAATTAAGTTTTTGGTTTGCCTCTCCATGTATTCTTACTAATAACTATTTTTATTGCATTATTATATGATATGGTTGAAATTATTTCTGCTTTTTTGCATTTGTTTCCCATGTTTCTATGCCCTAGTCCTGCTGAAAAGAAGGTATATTCCTTTTTGTCCCTATTTATTTTTCTCCATATATCTATTAACTCTAATTTTTGTAGGATTTCATTCACCTCTCTTATCTCTTTCTTATTTATTTTTTGGTTTGCTAGGGGAAGGTTGAAGTCACCCACTAGTATAGTTTTGCTATCTATTTTGTCCTTGAGCTCCACTAGCTTCTCCTTTAGAAATCTGGATGCTATGCTGTTTGGTGCATACATGTTGAGTACTGTAGGAAAATATAAGTAAGGTAATGGGGTCACCAGGGATATTACAATAAACTAAGTGGTTTGTGGGAATACACTCTAGGATTTATGAGAGACTGGACCAGGATGAAGAGACCAGAGTTTTACTGGATCTCCACAGGAATGGCAGTTGATCTTAACTGTCACCCAGCTTCCACTAGACCAGAGTATAGTAACAGGCTAACAAGGTAAAAGGGACTTAACAGCTTTAATTATGTTAGACTAAAAGGTGGGAAAGGATTTCTATACTTAAAATCTAAGGGATAAAACCACAGGGCAATGGGAGGACTTATTCTACTCTAACTTAGTGATCTAAACTAACAGGGCCCAAGGAGCTATAAATGGAGTCTCTGGTTTCTGCCTCAAACCTGGAACCTGCCAGGCTTGAGTACAGCTAGGGCTTTTGTGGCTTTGGGATTCTCACTGCAATCCACTGATGATCTCTGGATGCCAGGAGCTAATGTTGTCTCAGGAACCAAGTAGTAAGGGTTTTGCTTGAAGCATTGTCCGCTAGAACTCAAACTACACCTCTTCTCTTGGCTCTGTAGATCTCGTCCTTTTTCTAGATGCCACACCACACAGGATCCCAGGGGAAAAACAGGAAACAGGGTGTCCTTTGCTCTGAGGTCTCCCAGGCCGGCAACTGTTTTTGCCCACACCTAATGGAGTCCACACTCAGAGCACAGACAGACTTCCTCCTCCTTCATTCCAACCTGGAATTCCGAGCTCCAGCTCCTTCCTGCTAGGTACTTCCTAATCAATATATAATCAATACCTAATAACCAGCTAATCTAATCTTACTCATAACAGTACTGATATTTCTTCATTGTTTATACTGCCTTTTATTAGCATGTAATTACCTTCCCTATTTCTTTTAACCAGATCTATTTTTACTTTGGCTCTGTCAGAGATCATGATGCCAACCCCTGCCTTCTTTTTCTCATTTGAAGCCCAATAGATTTTCTCTATCCTTTCATTTTTACTCTATGTATGTCTACCTGTCTCATGTGTGTTTCTTGTAGACAACATATGGTAGGATTTCCACTCCACTCTTTGCTTCCGTTTTATGGGTGAGTTCATCCCATTCTCATTCAGAGTTATAATTATCAATTATGTATTCCCAGACATTTTGATTCTCTCTCCTTGTCCTGTTCTTTCTTCTTTCACTGTTTTCTTCTATACCAGTGGTTTTTTTTTTAATTTTTAAACCCTTAACTTCTGTGTATTGACTTATAGGTGGAAGAGTGGTAAGGGTAGGCAATGGGGGTCAAGTGACTTGCCCAGGGTCACACAGCTGGGAAGAGTCTGAGGCCGGATTTGAACCTAGGACCTCCCGTCTCTAGGCCTGGCTCTCAATCCACTGAGTTACCCAGCTGCCCCCGGCAGTGTTTTGTTTTTAATCAGTTCCTATAATCCCCTCCCTTGTTGTACGTCCCTTTCTCCCCCCTCTCTTCTTATTCCCCTCTTATTGTTCTTTAAAGCTATGCCATGCTCCCCCCCAAGCCCTCTCCCTCCCTAGTATTGCTTCCCTTCCCACCAGTCTGTTTGTTACCCTTCTACTTTTCTATAGGGCAGGAATCAGTTCTCTGCCCAATGGATCTGATTGTTCTTCCCTCTTTAAATTAATTTCAATGCACTTACGAATTAAGTATTTCATTTCTCTAACCTCTTTACCCTTCCACTGTATTTGTCTTCTCCCGTTTACCCCATGCACTTCTTTATGAAATATAAATTTACTCCATTTTGTCTGTTTTCCCCTTTCTCTTAATATTATCTCGTTTTTTTACCTCTAGTTTTTTTGTGAATATATATATATATATATACATACATACATATATATTGACATTTAATCCTATGGAATTTGTCCCTGTTCTCTCTAATTATATTTCTTCTATCTACCCTGTTGGTAATAACAATATTTAAGAGTTACCAATATCTTCTTTTCTTATAGGGATATAAGGCAATTGAGCTTATTGGGTCCCTTAAAGAAAAGGTTTTTTCTTTTTTGTTTTGTTCCCCCCCCCCAATTACCTTATGGTGTTTCTCTTGAGTTCTGTATTTGAGCAGCAAACTCTCTGCTTAAGTCCATTTTTTTTCTTCATGAATACTTAAAAGTCTTCGATTTTGTTGAAAGACCATACTTTCCCCTGCAAGAATATAGTCAGTTTTGCTGGATAGTAAATTCTTGGTTGTAGACCTAGCTCTCTTGATTTCTGGAATATTGTATTCCATGCCTTCCTGTCCTTCAATGTAGATGCAGCCAGATCCTGTGTTATCCTAACTGTGGTTCCCTGGTATCTGAATGACTTTTTAGCATCTTGTAATATTTTTTCCTTGGTCTGGTAGTTTTTGAATTTGGCTATAATACTTCTAGAAGTTGTTAGTTGTGGATTAAATTTAAGGTGTGATCTGTGAATTCTTTCTATTTCCACTTTTCCCCCTTGTTCCAGAATGTCAGGATAGTTCTCTTGTATAATTTCCTGTCAGATGATGTCCAAACTTTTCCTTTTGTCGAGATGTTCTGACAGTCCAATAATCCTTAAGTTGTCTCTTCAAGATCTGTTTTCCAGATCTGTGGTTTTGTCAATGAGGTGTTTCATATTTTCCTCACATTTTTCATTTTTTTAAATTTTGTTTTATATATTCTTGCTGACTTGTGAAGTCATTTACTTCTGGTTGTTGAATTCTAATTTTTAAAGACTAAATTTCATCCCTGGCTTTTTGCTCATCCTTCTCCTTCTGTTCTGCTTTTCTTTGTAGATCATCTTTTGCCTTCTTTGCTTCATTTTTCAGCTGGTCAATTTGGGCTTTTAAAACATTATTTTATTGCTTTAGATCATGTATTTCCTTTTCCCAATTGCCTTCAGCCTCTGTTGATTGTTTTTTCAGTTCTTGAGTTATTTGGATTTTGAGTTCTTGAGTTAATTGAATTTTGAGTTCTTGTATTAATTGAATTTTAAGTTCTTCCAAAGCCTTGTTTATTTCACTGAATTTTCTTTGTTTTTGCTTGGTGTTCTTTTATCTTCTTCTGATCCATTTGCTCTTTGTTCAATTTCTGGATAAAAGCTATAGATTGTGGTTTCTTTTTTCTTTTTCTGTTGTTTATTCATGTTTTTTCCTTCTTTCTCCCCTGTAATTGGCTGTAATCTTGATCCTATGATCATATTTTTGAGTTTGGGCTATTCAGCCCTGGGAGGGCTTCTTCTCTGTTTTGTTGATTAATTAGGTTATTGGGGCCTGAGGCCAGATTTTCCCCAGCTGTTGGTGAAAGGGAATGAAGTGAATTCGGCTTCATTCACTCTAGTCTGTGGGGGAGGGGTGTTGGAACTTCCAGGCCCTCTGAAGACCTCTTGTCTGTTGTATTGATAGGATTAAGCCTGGTTGTGGTTGATCTACACTGCTCCGAGTACCCTGAGTTCAAAGCCTCAAGAGAAAGGGGGGTAGTACAAGATGGAGGGTATGTTCACCCTCTCTGGGTTTCTCCCCCAGCAGCTTCCCTGCTGTCTGTGATCAAATCTATGAATCGATGGATACTTGTCACAAGTTTTACAGGTGTAGCAAATCTTTTAACCTTAGCTGAGATGTTTTAATAAAGCCTATTACTGTTATAATTTTAAAAATGTGGCAGAGGAGCCCAGAAAAAACACAAACCTCTATACTGTTGATGAAAACCTTTTGGGTCTAAAATGTCACCAAGAACCTAGATCATTCTGGTTGAGATAGATTAAACTAAAGAGTTAAAATCATCCAGAAGCTACTTATACTTGATGAGAAATGCTCCCTCTTAGGAGCTGTCCAGGGGTACTATGGCGTAAGAACAACTTCCCAGCTTCTCTGGTATGAGACTGTTGTATGTCTCATCCATTACGTTTTTATAAATGCGGAGGTGTGGATATATAATAATGCTATTCACTTCAGCTATTAAATGGACCCTTACCTCTTGTTACAAAGAATTGAAAGGCAGGCAAAATGATCAATCAGAGCTATTGAAAAAAACAAGATATCTAAAAATCACTTCTGAAGACCCCTTAAAATAAATTTTAAAATTTTAGGTCATTAAATTCTCCAGAGGTTCTATACAGTTGTACCCCGTTTTGATGGAGCCCATTCATTATCTATGTGACAATTAACAAAGGAAAAATGGAACAAAAAGGCCATATAGGTAATATGTGACCTTGTTGAATCTGGTGACAACCTCAGTAACGAAAACATAGTAGATTAAAATGATTCAGTGTAACTGAAAGATATTGATGAAATTAACATATGAACTTTAAAAAAAACACAAAAATTAAATGTTAAAGCAAACAATCAGCAAAATACAATAAGCATGACAGGAATTCAAAAGTCCTTTTTTCCAATTTTGATACAGAGACTTCCATAAAACAATGGAGTCTAGAAAGGCTTAAAAATCTACTTCCAGAGGGGGCAGTTGGGTAGCTCAGTGGATTGAGAGCCAGGCCTAGAGACGGGAGGTCCTAGGTTCAAATCCGGCCTCAGACACTTCCCAGCTGTGTGACCCTGGGCAAGTCACTTGACCCCCATTGCCTACCTTTACCACTCTTCCACCTATAAGTCAATACACAGAAGTTAAGGGTTTAAAATAAAAAAAAAAGTAAAAAAAAAATCTACCTCCAGACTCTTTAAAGTTTCTTCCCCTTCCCAGGATCATTATCCATTTAGGTTTCTTTTGTCACACCTCTGGGATCTCCCATAATGAGGGAGAATTCCACACTGAATATAGTATGGAGGAATCCCAAATTGGATATATTTTAGAGACTGGGCAGGCCCAAATAGCAAGTGGGTGTGGGGAGATGAATTTCTCCCCTGAATCTTAGGAAAGCTAATTGCAAGGACCAGTGCACCCAGGAATGGTAGGAAGAAGAGGCATTGTAAAACTGGGAGCTGTTTGAGATATGTAATGCACCACTCTTTCATAGAGTGAGCCATGCTTGCAATTCTACTTCCTGTTTAGAAGAGTAACCTTCCTTCCCTTCCCTCTTGGAGTAAAACTATAGGGGCCTCAGTCCCGTCCCTCACAGGCAGAACGTGGAAGCCTATCTGGGTTAGCCAACCTGGGGTAGGGGCTAGAAAAGCAGCTAGATCAGGCTCAAAAGCCCACATGGGGGGTGGTGTTATACTTTACCTGTGACAGAAAAACAAAGGTGCTTCTAAATGGCTCTCAAACCTTCAGGCACTTTGGCATGGACTGCAGTAGCTCACAGCAGAAATGGCAAGGACCCTCCAGGCAGTGTCTGGTCAAATGGGGCAGCAGGCAGCAGGAAGCAGGAGCTCAGCTTCCATGGAGGGGTGGGCGAGTGGGGTGGCCAATGGAAAAAACAGAAGGAGCAACTGGCTGGGACCACCCAGGGAGTTAGCAGCAGGAGGCTGGATTGGCAGCAAAATGGATGGGCAGGAGAAGCGGCTTATCCCTCATGGCCAAGAGCTTCCAGAAAAGCCTCTCAAATGAAAGCAGCCAGGCAGGCAGGTGGCCAGGGTGGCTGGAGAAAATGGGGGAAAAAACAAAACACCAGGGGCAGGGCACAAGAAATGGCAGGAGAGAAACGCAGCTTTGCAAAATTTAACTAGGCTAGTGATGGGCAAACTTTTAAAAGAGGGGGCCAAAGGAAAGGAAATGCTCTTCTGTCAGTCTGTTTCTAAGGCAACTCTTTTGAGGTTTCATTTGTATTGTATCCTAATCATTGTATTTGTCAGATTAGGAATAATGTCCCACAGCTGGATAGAACATTTTAGGAGGCTGCATCTGGCCTGCAGGCCATAGTTTGCCCATCACTGATCTAGGCTATCTTAAAAAAATTTGAGAATTCTTTTTGCAACTTTGGTGGTTGCCATCAGTATAAAAATTAAAATGAATTTACAGTAACTTCAAATATTTTATTTTTATAAGATTTATTATAATCACTAGAAGTAAAGGAATAGAAAGGTAATTATATAGCAAAATAAAAAAAAAAAACAACACCATGTACTCAAGCTAGTTCAAAAGTCCCGCATTCACAGCTGCCTTCATAGGAAAGAAAGAGGGCTAGACACCCAGCTCCCCTCAATTTATCTCCTGTCTATATCAGCACATAATGACAAGAAGTCAGTGGGCTCCTGGGTAATGTAGTTCAAAGATACAAGATTTCCAATTATACAAAGGTAATTACATCTTGATAAAAGGCAGTATAGACCATAAAGGTACTTAACATGTATACACCAAATGGTATAGCATCTAGATTTTTAAAGGAGAAATTAAAGAAACTTAAGGAGGAAATAGATAGTAAAATTATACTATAGGGGGACCTCAACCTTCCCCTATCAGAACTAGATAAATCTAACAAAAAAATAAGAAGTAAGAGAAGTGAATGAAATTGTAGAAAAGTTAAATTTAATAGATATCTGGAGAACACTGAATAGGGATAAAAAGGAATATGCTTTCTTTTCAGCAGCACATGCTACATATACAAAGATTGACCATGTACTAGGGTATAAAAACTTCACAACCAAATGCAGAAAATCAGAAATAATAAATGGAACTTTTTCAAAGCATAATGCAATAAAAATTATAATCAATAAGGATCCAAGGAGAGGCAAATTAAAAATTAATAGAAAACTAAATAATCTAATTCTTCAAAACTTGTGAGTTCAAAGAGCTCGAATGATAATAATAGGGAATTATTAAATGTCTACTATATGTCAGGCAATGTTTTGAGCAGAACTTCAGTTATACATTTATTGCCTGGACCAAAGTGCCCATTCCAGTGATAGACTTCATTCTGTTCCTCCAAGGCTATCCTGTCAGTACTCCTCACTTAGCAACAATAATAGCTCATATTTATATATTGTTTTAATGGTTATAGAACACTTTCCTTAGAACAACTCTAAGTGGTAGGTAGCACAGGTATTATTACCATTCCCATTTTACAAATATAGGGGTTGGATCTTGGCAGTTCCCTAAATCAACTTGATGAGTTTATTGGGCTGGAGCCTTTGTTTTAGTGTTGATTGACTCTTCCTACAGAGTTTGGACATGCCCATTGGCACCTTGTTGAGAAGGCTCAAGACATCTGATTAAGTCTGTGACTTGGTCAAACCCAATAATGATAGACTGCTGAGTTACTACCCTTTTGTGCTGGCCTTTAAAAGAGAACCAGTAGATTACTTTCTGACCTTCTTCCTTTTTGCCTTTCTCTTTTTTCCCTATCTCTCTCTTCCTTTTTTTTTGAGTAATGTGTGGGTTTCAACAGCTCGTATGTGTAGGTGTGTCTCTCCTCTCTCTCCAGTAGCAGCTTTGGTAGCTGAACAAACATTCATTAGGAGTGAAGGATTACAGATTCTTGTTTTAACTCTCAGTGGACACTTAGGAGTCTTTTGTATTTCAAGTATTTCTTTTGTAGTGGGAGATAGAAATAGTTGCCTTATACCCAATATCCTCTATTTTGTATATTGAGTAACTTTCTCAGAAGGAATTTTTATTTGTGGAGAACTTAGGCATGTATCAAACCCAATATTTGTTTGTTTTTAAACCTTTACCTTCTAAATTAGAATATATACTTTGAATATATATGGCAGAAAAGTGATAAGGGCTAGGCAACTGGAATTAAGGGACTTTCGCAGGGCCACACAGCCAGAAAGTGTCTGAGGTCATATTTGAGCCCAGGACCTCTTGTCCCCTGGCTCTCACTCCTCTGATCCACCTAGTTCCTTCAATTTTCTTTCTTTTTATATTTTTATTGAGATCTTTTGTTTTTGCATTGCTTAAATTTCTCCTTGTATGTTTCTCCTTCTCCCATAGAACCATTCTGTATAACAAATAATATTTTGAATAAACAAACAAAAAAAAGATAATGAGGAAGAAAAATAATGAACAAAAAGACTCTCTGCATTGAGAAAATATGCAATGAGGGGCAGCTAGGTGGCTTAGCCCTTACCACTTTTCTTCCTTGGTACTGATATTGGTTCTAAAATGGAAGATGAGGATAAAAAAAAAAGAAAATATATGCCATGTTCCATACCTGTTGACCTCCCACCTCTGTAAAGTAATGGGGGGAGGTGTTTTTTCATACCTCTTCTTTAGAGTCATGCTTGTTCTTTGCAATTTTTAACATTCACTTTTTTTTCCAAACATTTATTAATATTCATTTTTAACATGGTTACATGATTCATGCTCCTCCTTTCCCCTTTGCCCCCCCC